>NC_143533.1:24198326-24210826 GCF_031878675.1 Megascapheus bottae
TTTGTTTCCGTCATCTGCCATGATTCAAAATGAAATACTAAATGTTTCATGGACTTGGAAAAAGAGTAAAATTTGTCTTTGTGCTGGCCGTGCGAAGCCGGCGTGGCTTCCAGCCCCGTTCGAGGGCCCTGACGGATGAGCGGGGGAGGGGGCGCCGTCTGAATGATGATGGGCAAATATCATCACCCTCTTGTCAGCTGTAATAGGCTTTTCCTCACAGAAATAATTCATAAAACTGCTACATTCTATTCGGCCCCTGACAGGCCCTATCTATCCTCCATCCCGGCAGGCTCACAGCTAATAAGAAAATATGTGGTTCAGGAACCTTGAAAAATTAAACAGGTAGTTTATGAACAATTTGTTTCATGGGGATGTTTATTATGTTTATTAAATATTGAGCCTCTAATGTTTTCCCAGTGCAGATGATATCATAAAAATGCTGACTTAAGCCTCCGATGTATTCTTAGAAAATGTCATTTTACAGCACCGCTAGTACATAGTAAATAACTAAATTATAGCGGCTTCTCTGCGTGTATAGAGACAGTATGTAGAAAATGTAATTTATAATGTCTCTTTCTCGTGTGTGTGTGTGTGTGTGTGTGTGTGTGTGTGTGTGTGTGTGTAGGACATGCCCGGCTCCTGTGTGGGCTTAGGCTCATAAGGAAGTTGGGGGGATTCCATTATTCCAGCACTTGTCTTGGGGGGCGGGGTGGCCAGGCTGGGATTCGTGTGATTGCTCGTAGTAAAGAGAAGCCTTGAGTTCAGTGTTTCGGGTATCAGGAGTACATGATGTACTCTGAGCACTCATCATAAACTTAATCAGGAGTGTCACTTTGTACGTGTAATTTTTATATAAATTCTCCACTTGGGTTTCTCTGGAGACTGGTGTGCGGTGTGTGAGACTCTGGGTGGGGGATGGTGGTGGCTCCCGATGAGCTGATGCTTTTTATTTGGAAAGGATCATGTGAGATCCAGGCGCGGTGAGAGAAAGCCGGCAGGGAAGGCGCACAGAGTGTGTTCTTCCGGTGCCTCTACCATGGGCAGCGCTGGCTTTGCTGTCACCATCTATTTAATCAGTGTGACAGTAAACGATCTCCTGCTTTAGACAGGGAGTAGAAGATTATCTGCATCTTACATGGTTAATGGCCCTTCCATAACAAACAATACCCACAATATGAAAATAAGGCAGTAATTCACAGAAGGATTTCAGAAACACGTCCGGGGTGATTTACAAAGGATGTCTGAGCAAACCTGTGGTTAAATGCTGTGAGATTCCAGGGTGCAGCTTTACCGAGCCCAGAAAGGTATCTTCATTTACGGAATATGCCCACGGAGAAACACGCACTCACACACACACACACACACACACACACACAGGCATTTGGTAATAACACCTTTGTAGGGCTCTGTCGAAGGCATAAATGCAGGAAATGTGAAAATCCAGATGAAATATAAAATGCCAAAGAGGTTAAACGCAGTGTCTGTTTGAAGAGTGTTTATCTCTGAATTGGCTCCAAACTTGGGTAGTTCTTCAGAGGAGACTCATGGCCCTTTGATGTCTAATACTTTCCTAGATGTCCCCGATGATGAAATAGCAATACACTTGACCCCAGGCTCGCATTCAAAAGGCGATGTTTTGTAAATGGTCGTATGATGACACCCTTGGTAAGAAAGCTAGGGCTGCAGTCTGGGACAAGGAAGGCTTACTCTTCACGGCTGCAGTCCACTGTAGCTTTCCTTGTGGATAACAAGTCAGTTTATGGCAAAACAGGGTGCATATCTAACATTCAAGATAGATAAAGCAACTGTTAAAGTATGCTAGCTGAACGACGGAGACTACTGTGTGTTTCTACCCATTGACTTTTGAATTGTTTTCGGGACACTTGTTATGAATGAAGGCCAGAGTTGAGAATTCCGACAGGAAAGGTTGAGAGACTTCACTGAGCGGGTGCAGCACACAGCAAGGCAGCAGAGCAGCAGTGCCATCTCCCTTTTCTGGCCGTCAACTTGCCCAAGAGGATGGATGAAGACTAAATGCACTATTTTTCTTTTGATGGAATCATTCGTGTCAGTTAGGTAGCAAAGAGGTATGTTGTGTCTGTGAGATTTTTGTTGTTTTCACCTCCGTGTGATGGAGAAGGCGCAGGAGCAGTCTGTGCTTGAGAGAAGGGGGTTGGATGCTTCACCTTCCAAGTTTTAGACTCCGAAAAGCCTTGGCTGAATCTCTGCCACTGCACATGACATCTAGCAGTCTCACTTAGAGTATGTTTTAGCGGTGATGAGTCTCATCCAAAAGAAAAGCTTGTAGGCTGGGAGTTTGGCCTAGTGGTTAAAGTGCTTGCCTAGCATGCATGAAGACCCGGGTTCGATTCCTCGGTACCACATACATAGAAAAAAGCTGGAAGTGGTGCTGAGGCTCAAGTGGTGGAGCTCTAGCCTTGAGAAAGTCCAAGGACAGTGCTCAGGCCCTGAGCTCAAGCCCAGGACTGGCAAAAAAAAAAAAAAAAAAGAAAAGAAAAGAAAAGAAAAGCTTGTGTCTCTTCATCTTCAATACCTTCTGTATAAATAAATAGAAGAGTATTTTCTAAGAAGTTGGAGGCCTCCCAGCCTCCCAGCCTCCCAGCCTTCTGCTCGGATCTCTCCACAGGAAGTGGTTAGGTCCTGTGGGAACCGTGCCTGGCCGTCTGTACAGTTGAACCTTGTTTATGAAGCCCAGAAGGCCCGAGTCAGCCATTTATTTGTTTATTTATTTATTTTGCGAGAGACAGAGAAAATGGAAAGCAGCTTATGGAAAGACAAAATTCACGCTGGGCCGCTGAAGACCCACACGCACCCTGGGTAGTGTTAGGCCGTGTTTGTCGTGGTCCCGTGTTGTGATGCTGACTTCCCACGTTTGAGCGAGAGGCAGTTGGTGGCAGTTAATTACCCTGCATAGCACATCCAGCTGCAGCCTCTGTATGGAAACAGAAGAGAATTAGACTTAATTGGCCTTAGCACAATCAGGGATGCGGCATTTATTTAATTATGACTTGTTGGGAATGGAACCTTGATTAGTGCTATATTGCATCTTTAATATTAATAATATAATTAATAACACATATGACACGTAAAAATGGAATCAGCTTCCTAGATATTACATTCAGGTGCTCCCTGCTCTATTTAGAAATATAGGAAATGTGTGTTGTGAATAATAAAAAACTCAACATTATAAAAAGTGAATGTTTGTTACTCTGAACATCAGTCACATTGATTGAACCTTTTCCTTTATCAAGCCAGGGCCTGACACATTCTCAGCAGACATTAGATTATTTGGTGAAATGACTGAGACCCAGTTTGTTTTTTATTTTGATGTACTTTCGGGCTTTTAATGTAGAATGCTTGTCACAAAGTGTCCTTGCATGGGGAGGGGGTGGTTGGTGATAAACGTGGGTTTTATTTTAGAGGAAAAGAATCTTGAGTTCGCACTAAAAGTACAGAAAGTAAATCACTTTATATAGAGCTTTTCAAATTTTATAATTCTCAAATATTACTTCAGCTTTTGTGGAAATATTTATGCCTGGGCTGGTGGGGTGGCTTGTTGCTAGAGTATCCCTCGGGGAAGCACAAGGCCCTGCCAAAAGAGAAAAAAACAAGTCCATATCAACAAAATATGCTATGATTTTAAAAACTGTGGAAGAATCAGAGGCTCAGGGTGGTCACATGACACCGCGACACCTCGAAGGCTTGGGGCCTGGAGGTTTGGGGACATTCGTCCTTCTTATTTTATCAGGAAGAAACTGAGAATTTAGGATCATTTTTTTCCCCAGTACAATTTCCTTATTGGCAGCGAAGGTGTTAAGCCATTAGGTGAACTCTGAGGCTTCTTTATGTCTGATATTCTATTTTATGAGATTAGGGAAAGAATCAGAGCCTTGACAAAGATAAAGGGAAATCCTAAAATTAAAAGACAAATGTCCCCCTCCCTGTCTTTATCTCTCCGTCCTTCTGTCCTGTCTGCAGGTGGGTCTGACCTCCACTTGTAACCATGCGGCCTCTGACCCGGGTTCTGACCTTGGAATATCCACTCCCAGCTTCCAGACACACAAAGGTATCTCAAATACCCATGGAAATCAGCAGATGATGGTCTCCTTCAAATTCAAAGCCAGACGAAACTGTGAAGACTCCACTCAAAAGAGGAAGAGCAGTGTAGGAAAGGGGCGGCCGTTTCTTTCTTGCATCTGTGCAGGGGCAGCCTGCTCCCGGGTTCTTTGGCCCTTCCCACAGGGGTGCTGGTACCAAAGGAACCCCTCCATCATGCCTATGCCAGCCCTTCAAAGGTAAGCAGGGGAGGTGACATGCAGAGTGAGCAAAACCACACCTCCTGTCACAGCAGCCCTCGGACTTGGTCCTCTGCCCCAGGAATAACAGTTAACACGTAGATGGGGGTGTACAGTTCTGTGTACCCATCAACGTAACCCAGGTTTCTTGCCAGTAACTTCCTGGCCATACTGAATTCAGCTCTTGCTTGATTAGTTGTATGGCTCTTTTCAAGATCTGCTGATTGAAATAACTGCAGTTTGCAAAGTTAAAAGAACTTTGGGCAAAAAAAAAAATGTCTGGTCTATGCAGAAAAAAATGTCTGCTATCTGCGTTCTGCAAGAAATCCTCTCCCATCCAGTGTGCAAGGTCCAGGATACGAAATCACGGTGGGAGCAGGCAGCAGAGACAGGCAGCAGACAGCCCAAGCCCGCCACAGCACACAGCCCACATGGCTGAGAAAGCAGTCACGCAGCAGCAGGCTTCAAAGATGGGGATCTGATTGCCTCTCCCTCTGACCCCTCCTCTGACCCCCTCTTCCCTCACGCTTTTGTGTAGAATATCTAACTGCAGTGAAGACTTCCATTGAGGACAGGGTACCAGGAATTCCTGTAGCAATTTATACTCAAAACAAGCATGAAGAGCAGCCGTCCTCAAGCAGATGCCATCAGGTGAACTTGAGGCTGCGTCTGCCGTGGACAGTTCCGAGGTGATGTGTGTGAGTCAGGCCATCCTGCATGGTGGATGGAACTCACGCCATTTACGAGCAAGTCTTCCCAGGTGTGGAAGACAGAGGGGCCTCTGTCTAAAACTTCTTTCTTTTATGTGGAAAAGAGGCAAAGATATATTTTCAGGTGCGATTTCTAAACACCAGGGAGATTCTATTAGGAGGTTTCTGGGTGCAGTGTCTTGAAGGTAAATGTTTTGCCAACTGTCTGGTTAAGACCAGACAAGTGGGGACTGAACAGGATTCGGAGGTTAAAGAAGAGCTCTCCCCCACCCTTTTATTGTTTTGTATTTTTGCCCTCCCCACAGAGACTTTTGAAATTTGACTCTCAGGCCCCAGCGTGAGCGTGGGAAGGAGACATGGGTGGCTGGCGTGTGTGTGTCCTTTCGGCCCCCGGCGCTACATTCTAGACAGTTCTGGCATCTTGCTGCAGGACCAATTTCAGAGTTATTGCTTATCAGAAATCTTGTTTCCTGGGGAATAACTGTGATTTAAGCTTGGAAACCTAGAAGTGGAGACTGGACAGGGCTTCCCCGCTCTCCCCTGGCCGTGGGGCTCCCCCACCCACGACGACAGGCGTCTCAGGGGAGTGTTGCCTTTCCTCCATAGCCAGTCCTTTCACCCAGTCCTCCCCTGCCTTCTCTGGGCTGCTTGAGCGTCTCTCCAGCTGCCAGCACAGCTGCATCACGTCTCTGATACTAGAGGGGGAAATAAAAACAACTTAAAAGAAAAGGTGTTTTCACATCAATGTTTTATAATTTTAAAGGACTGAAGAAAGTTGTCTGTACATCATACATTGCAAATACCTGGTAAACAGCAGGGCACACAGACAGTGAGGAAGAGAAAACAAATCAAACGTGCGCCTCAGGGAGGAATAAACAAGGGAGGATTTTTATTATTTCCATGTGTTACTGTGAACATATTATTCTGAACAGCACTTAGCACCTTCATGGTGCTAAATTAATTTAAACGATAATATTTTCCTTTCCCTTCTTAGTGTGGACGCTGTAGGGTAGGCAGAGAAGTTTAAGCTTTGATGTTGCATGTAAAATATTTGAAATGGTTAGATTTTCAACTGCCCTTTTTATCACCAAAATTGCCTTACACCTGTTTACCCTCTGTCTGCATGTGTGTGTCAGCTTCCCCAGACACCTGCGGTCTGTCAGTTTATCTTTAGCCAGTCATCCTTTCAATACGTAGAAGAGCATTTCATTATTTTTAATCTTTGTGACGGAGTCTTGGCACATTTTCCTCTGGTTATAAGTGGTTTATACTTCTTTCTGCAGTAACTCAGGTTCTTTGTCAACTGTGCAACCTTTCAACCTGGTCATTGTAGAAATTCTCCTAAACTTTCACAAAGGGTACTTGGAGATCTATAGGAAGAATCAGTGAAATCCAAAGAAGAAATGGACTTGACTTGATGAAAGTGACACTCAGACAAGGGTGGAAAGCAATAAGGAATATTTCAGAGAACAAGCAACAACCACCAGGGAGGGAGGGAGCGAGCGAGGGAGAGAGGAAGGAAGGAGGGAGGAAAGGAGAAAGGAAGGAGGGCAGAAAGGAGGGAGGAAGGAAGGAAGAAAAGGGAAGGAAAGAGAAAGACAGAAGAAGACTCTGAAGGCTGGAGTTCTGTGCCCCTTCCAGGCCCCACTCCCTGCTTCCCTTCTTCACAGGTCTGGACATCTGTGGAGTTCCCCTGCCTTGACCTGGAGCCGGGAACAGCCAGCTGTGTGTGTGCTGGAGAGGACACAGCCCTGGGTCTGCCTGCAGTCCTCCCCGACGGTGAGCCTCCTCAGGTGGTCCTGGGGGTGCTGGAAACGAGCCTGTTTCCAGAAGGGAGAGGATCCTTGGTGTGTCGTCCTTTCAATGAGCTCTGGTCCAGCTGTGTGACCGTGTCCTCTGGGTTAAAAACGATTCCCTTAATGACGATTTTAGAAGGCGTTCCCATTTTTCCTAGGTGAAAGCAGTATTATTTCGCAAGCCATGCGCCTTGTCTGGCCGTCACGAGGAAGTCAGAACCTGAATTCCTGAATATAATTTTCTCAGTTGCAGTCTAACTATATGGAAGGTGAAAAGAAATAGAACTCAACCGTAATTTGAAGTTCCTTTGCTACTTCTGTATGGGCTGTTTGGAGGAAAGAATTGGCAGCTGCCACACATTTGACACCTGCAGACTCCATTATGGAGTCAAAATCAAATCGACTCCATCGCCCGTGCAGTCGTAACCAGAGCTGGCCGTGGAGAGCAAGAACTCACATTTACAAAACAAACTTTGCAGCACTGCGGTGCTTCAAGTAAGTACCTGAAATTCTGCATAGAAGGGTGTGTGTGCTGGGTGTGGTAGCTCACACCTGTAATCCTAGCTACTCAGGAGGCCGGGATCTGAGGACCATGGTTCAAAGCCAGCCTGGGCACTAAAGAACAGGAGACTCTTATCTCCAGTTAACCACTAGAAAATGGGAAGTGGGGCTGTGGTTCAAGAGGTAGGGTGGTAGCCTTGAGCTGAAGAGCTCAGGGACAGTGCCCAGGCCCAGAGTTCAATCCCATGACCAAAAAAATAAATAAAAAAGATGTGTGTGTGCATTCCACTCCACCATGTCTGCGCCCCCACCCCCACCGCCGTCGTCTTCCCAGCCTCATGGCAGAACGAGATGTCACTGCCTGCCCAGGGGACTCCTTCCCACAGGCCCAGCCTCACACCTGCCAGGAGGCACTTGTGTTTTCTCCCAAATCTGATTATGTCAGTTGTGCTCGTTTTTTGTAATTACATAATTTAATAACACATCAGGTGAACTGATGCTTTAGGAAAGGGAGAAGAGACCCGCTGTGGCTTAGATACGTGCTTTGAAAACTCTTCCGAGCAAGTCAGTAAGCTGCTATCATGAAACTATGTGAAGATGTTGGTGCATTAACCTGGATTCCTTCCTGAGATGAATTTGCAATTGTCACTGAATTCTTAATTCAGTTCAAACTAGACATTGTTGAAATGCAGTTTCATTTGTTAGATTCTAGTTGTACCAACACTTGGTCTGTAGAATCAGTTGTTCCAATTCCTATTGATTTTATGTTTGATATGGTACCCTTCAGGCAAAACCCTCAAGGCAAAGAGTGTATCATGGGATTGCTTGTTTGTTCAACAAGTGACTATGGACTGCTTGCTACATCCTAGACCATATGCCTGACATAGAATTCAAGGCCTCTGCTGTAAGAAGAGCTGGCTAACAGAGATAGAAAGACAGAGGAGCAGAGAGTTGCAATGTACGTGCAGTTTTGAAGGATAACAAGAATTGACCTACTGAATCAGAGGAAGCTCTGTTCGTTAAAACCGGAACTCAGGGGTCGCTTGTTATTTCAGGGAATCACGGGAAGTAAGCGCTGTAGTCAGTGAATCTGGCGGTGGACACATGGTGTGAACCCGCATGTTTCGCCTCATCCTGAAAGCTGGGAATTCAAGGCAAGTTTTCAAACCCGATCAAATTTGTGTTTAGACACGGTTACTCCGGCATCATTTTAGAGTTTAGATCAAAGTGAAAAACAGGGGAGCAGTTACTGTTGGTTGAATCATGATGAGTAGCTGAACATTGAAACTCAAGTACTTCATGGCAGAGTTGTGTTTGGAAGGGAAGGGAGGAGTGGAGAGGGAGGAAGGAGGGGAGACATTAGATCTCTCCTGAAATTTTATGCCACCAGGATTTAATTCCATCAGTTATAAACCCGGGCCAACATGTCTATAGTATTATCTTGTTTTTGTTAAAGTATTTAAATTGAGATTTGATTTGCAATAGTTTAGGCATGGGCCACCATCCTCAGAGACGGGCGTCTATTTAAATAGAAAATGCTCATATTAAAACAAAGGCAGACGGCCCACCGATTTAAAAACGGGGCTTTCACTTGTGCATTTGCTTATTGACTCAGCTCACCACTGGCTGTGTGGGAAGTCTGGCAGTATTTTAAAGCCAGGTATCCAACGGTACTACCATGTATGGAGTGCTTTCAGGGGTCATTGTGCCAACACTAATTTTCTGGGAAAATATAACATCCTATTTATGCTTTAAATGTTAGCATTAAAATTGACTTGGAAAATAATGTTACCGAGCTATAAGCCAGAACAATGCCTCCTTAGGCAACAGCTACAAAAGCCCAACTCCTCCTCTGTAGTGAGTCTGAAACGAATGTCTCGGCTCCCCTTCCTCTTAACTGTGTTAACTAAATGCATATTGTACAGTTGAAAGCTTTGGCACATCAGCTAACAATGGCACTTTTCATTATTCAAAGCTTTTAATAAAATCTTAATAATTTTGTGGTCCTGAAGATGAGATTGTCATAAATGTCCAGTTACATAAAATCAGAATTGAATCATTTGTGAGCAGCAGACAGAGGCACGAAACCACCTCCGACTTCCCGAATCCTCTTTATTCCTTGCACAGTGCTGCAGGTGATTTCCAAGGTGGCAGCACTCCATTTATTGTACAATTATGTCATGAGATTTTCTACCGCCACAGAGCCAGGAAGCAAGCTCCATAAGTGCCTGAAGAGCTCACCTTGTATGAATATTTGCATTAAATAAATGAAAATTCACCTCTTCCACTGATAGCATGCAGAGACACAAAAGTGTTCCCTGCTATTAGAGATGGGCTGTGCAGACTATAAACATTGTAAATGAATTTTTGGTTGATTTGTTCCATTTATATAAAATAGATTGAGCTTGCGGGTTTATGAAAATGTGTTTATTTAACCAGAAACCACAAATATTTTTAAGAATGCACTTTCCCATTTAACTTTAAATTTCTGAATTATTTTTTTATGAATGTTCAGAGTGCTTTTATTGAACTGTAAGATAAAACAAATGTACCGGTGGGATTCCCCCCCCCTCAGTATTTTCTCCCCCAAACAAAATGCTTATATGAGATAGAATACAAGTTTCAAGGGAAGATTGATGTGTGTCTGCAAAGGCAGAGAGATTCAGGGGATGTTACTGTGAATGCTTAGCATTCCCGAGTCGGTGTGAACGCTAATGGACCATAGACAGCTGTCCTAGTAACCACATAGTTTCATTGTGATTAAAAATTCCCACATGACCATACGTTTCTTCCTGTCCTGCCTTGGCGAAAGGAAGCTGCGTTCTTTATCTTGTGATTTTATACTATTTGGAAAGGGGAGGGCAGCCAAGTGAAAGTAACGATCACTTCTGTGAATGCCGCCAATTGTACTGTCCCCCCGCCCCCCAGCATCCTTGCAGACGGACATATGTGTATGCATAAAAGTTATTGCGGTTAGTGTTTTAAAATAGAAATGAAGGTGCGGCTGAGTTAGAAATCTCATGTGGAGGCAGTCAGAGTGCATGTCTGAATCGGTTATCCCGACGCTTATTCCTGCTGGATGGTCACAAGCCCAGCAGTTAATGACCTCTGCTCGGAGACATTAAGTCCAACCAAAGATAATGGTGTCCTGGGTAAATTAACAAACCCAGTGGTAAACTTGCTTCCAGTTCAGCAGGAGACAGTGTGCAAATTAGCATTCGTTCTTAATAAGATCAGTGTCCTGCGATCCACAGCTCCTCAGCGCTCGTGACACTGTCTCTTTCCAGGTGAGAATTTTTCCTCCCGAGAAGCCTGGTACAATCCATTCTCTTGACAGAGACTGTTTCCATGCTAATCAGCTCCCCACCTCAAACCTTCCTCCATTTCCCCCCTTGCATGCTGTGCAGGCCGCTGAGAGCTGGTGAGAATGGGGATTCATTTGGAAGTTTCTTTAATAACATTTTCCTTCGATGTGGAGGTTCCAGCTGAGTCCGCAAGAGTTTGATTTTATAATGATAGCCGTGCCGCAGATGCGACGGTCAGGCACGGGCGGTCGTGGTGGGGCTTCCCTGAGGCTGCTCTGCGTGTCTGCGTCACTGGACACCCCTGGGCCAGTGGGTGCCGAGTTATTTTGGGGGGCACCAGACTCCTCAGGAAAAGGGCACCACCTGTGACGAGGAGTGAGGATGATTTAAAACGTCTATTTCCCAGGCACATTTTTTCTTCAGATTTGGAAAATTAGGTCTTTTCAGAGCAATTAGTCCCTAAAAACTTTGTGGCATGTGCGATATTGGTACGTCGTTACTGCTTTACTTGGACTGAAAATGCTTGGCTTTTGTAGAGCATCTGCTAAAATCAGTGTGTGAGTCCAAAGTGGGTGTCTCAGAGAAATGAAGAAACTGAAGTAGCTGCATTGCGTGTGCGTACATGTGTGTGCCGTGTGTGTGTGTGCCGTGTGTGTGTGTGTGTGTGTGTGTGTGTCTAACCATCTACCTTAGACCCCAGTCACAGGGCAGTGCAAGTTTATGTGTGTATCTTGTTGGTTGACGATTAAGGCAGTTTAAGTGGACATACGTGTTTCCGTGGGAGTGGAATGTGTGAGGTACAAGTTCTCACGCACTATCTGTCAAAAGTTTTGTAAGTTGTTTTTTTTTTTTAAGTGAAATACATGGATCTTGTCTGCAGACTACCCTTACTGTAAAATGTTTACCTTTGGTGACACATACCATTATTTCATGATTATGTTAAAATAGTCTTAAAGAGTTTTACATGTTAACCAGCTACTAAGAATGGCTTAATAGAGTACTAATTTTTGTTAGAGGTGTCTCGACAATTTGAATTTTATATGCATGCATTATGTTTTCTTAAAATGGGGAAATTATGCATCTGAAGGAATCTGTCTAGAATAATGGGGTTCTATAGAGGTTACTTTAATCACGTTCCCCAGCAGTTATAGCTGTTTTACATCTTATTTGCAACAAAAGGGAACTCTAATTATCTTCAAAAAGAGCATAAAATGGTGTGTCTTGCTGCTGATGTAATGTTGATTCCCGAATGCTGCAGAGAGGAACTGACAACTAAATGTGTGTCACACTTTTCAAAAATCAGCCCCAGTGACAGCATAACCACCTTTTGTGACCTAGGAGCCTGGAAACTGAGTATAGATTTGCCTGTTAAGTAGAAACAATTTGCACGTTTTCTTTTCTAAAATAAAAATATACTTGTCCTGTGGTTAGAAATGATTTATTTACTAATGTTAAAACTTGCTTATATGATTTAAATCTTTAGAAGCCACGTACTGTACGTTATCCTTAGGATCTTCCATTGTAGTTCAAACCGTGAGAGAAGACTAGCCTGACCTCTGACCCGCATTTTCTGGTATTTTCTTATCTGCCTAGAAGCACGGGTAGGGATGTGTTTTTGCTCAACCCTGGAGTCTTGCACATGTGATTCTCCTGTGTTTCACAGAGGCCTCATTTATAAGTACTAAAGAGATGCATACAGCCTGTTAGAAGATGTGAGAACGAGAATCGTAAAGATTGCATGGTTCGTGTATGACTGACACAGTCATACAGTGTTTGTAAGATTGATACAAAATACCAGTTCCAGTCTGCAGTGTGCCACAGATAACCAAGACCTGATGTGGCACTGTCGATAAGTGGCTAGTTGGAGATGGA
>NC_143533.1:24213326-24293326 GCF_031878675.1 Megascapheus bottae
CTTGAAATAACCGCATAGAGATACAGTTTAGATAAACTTTTTACAAGCTTGATTACTTTTTAAAGAAGGTGATTTCACATTGGAACTGAGTGAAAGGTTAGCCAGCTCTTCCATGTACACAATTGCATGTTGATGAGTCACATGGGTGCTTAGAATAGGACAAGTTGTAATGTTTGTCCCAACATATAACACCCAGGAATATGGCATCCAAAAGCTAACTTGTTAGATGTATTTTTCTGGAAGCATCATGCAATTTAAGAAATTCTCCAGCTCAGCATGCCTTAAAACCCATTTTTAAAGCATCGGTTTTAAATTAATGCCATCCATGAAGGTTGAGAGTCAGCCATTGCTTTTGTGGTTTTTACTTTTTTATCCTTGCTAACCTTTTGCTCATGACCCTGCTCATTAGCACAGCCAATTGGAAGAGAAGTGAAAGAACGTAGGGAATTTAAACGGGTCTGTTTGATTATTTTCTAACATCTCAGGTCAATTTGGGAGAGATAGAACAGTCTATGGGCCAAATGATCAGTTTGTGACACATTCTAAACCTTAGGGGGCCCCAAGTCAGCACAAGTGTTAAAGTAACTGAATGAAAATGTACAACATGAAGAAAACAATTCCTTTAAAGTTCTATCTAACATGTGTGTTGGGTATGGATAGGCGGTTGTGTTTCTTGCATTTCTTTGTTTGTGTATCGCACCTGCCTGTGTTTGTGAGGTATTACTTCCTTGAGCAGGAGCTCGGGTGTCATCCTTTCTCCAGCCACACAGGGAATCCCAGCTCTGTGTAATCCGAGCTCCGTTCTGGCCCTGGCCTGTGCTGACCTCTGACCTTGCTCCCAGTCTGTTACACCAGGGTGTGTGCCCATCAGACGTCCCTCAGCTTCTTCCTTTCCACCCGAGGCTCTCCTCTCCAGCTGTGTATTCCATGCTGGTTTGCCAGTATATTTTATTACTTTCTGTTTTCTTGGATTTTGCTTGCTAATCATATGTTTTGCTCTGCTTTTGGCAGACATCTTGGAAGTGACCCAGTGTTTCTTTGAGCTCTTGAAGTGTGACACAAAGGATTGATTTTTAGCACTTTGTGAGTGAGGGAGAGGTCTAGAAGGCCATCCTGCGATCATTGTTGTCAGGTATTTCCGTCCTCCCTCCATGTTGTTTAAATGTGTTACTGTTAGAACGGTTATGTCATCTAAGTCGGGTAGAGAGTTCATTTGTGTTTGGACAGCGTCACCCTTCCCTCCTCTCTCCACCCCTGCGTTGTGTAGTTCATTTTCAACACAGTGTCTAGTGACCGCTACTCTTGGCCTCCTTTGTCCCTCCATCGCCCCGTTTTAAATTCCAAAATACGTTCCTGCTGGTGTTTGTCTTGGGAATATTCTCTTTATTTATGTGCATGGTCACACTGGATGGTGGTCTTCATCTCCGCCTATACATATTTACTTTGGGGACCATTTTCCTTTCACCCAAAGAACTCTCTAGTGCATAGTACTATTATTTTAGTGTTAATTTTGTTTTTTGTCAGTTGTGGGACTTGAACTCTGGGCCTGGGCGCTGTCCCTGAGCTCTTCAACTCAAGGCTACCCCTTGAGCCACTGCACCACTTGCAGTTTTCTGGTGATTAATTAGAGATAAGAGTCTCACAGACTATTTCAGTGCCCAGGCTGGCTTTGAACCTTGACCCTCAGATCTCAGCCTCCTGAGTAGCTAGGATTACAGATGTGAGCCCCTGCATCCGGCTATTTTAGTGTTAATTTCTTTTTACAGACTTGTTGAAAAACAGTTTCCTTACTTTGCCTTTGCCAGATGCAATCCTAATTTTGCCTTCATGGCTGAGAATGCTTCCTTTGCTCGACATATAATTTTTGCTTGGCAGCTACTTTCTTTAAGCTTTTGATGATGTCTTTCCATTGTCTTCTGGCATGTATTGTTTCTGTTGAGAAGTCAGCTGCCGCCTTATTCCTTCAGCGTGGAAGGCAGTGTTTTCTCTGGTGCCCTTTAATGGAATGGTTAGGTTATCTTTGGTGTTTAGTCAGTATAGTATATTGTGCCTGGATTGCATTTTTAAAAAAATATTATTTGTCCCTGTTGGCTGTATTTTATGCTTCTGCAAATTTGTATTCTCTCAGCATTTTGGAAAAATTTGCTCCTTTTTCATTGTATATTGTTCAGCCCTATTTTGTCTAACTTGTTTTTTAAGATTTCCACTTTTACTTTCCTTGCAAACTTTGAGCATATTCTATGTTTCTTACCTCCATCTTCACATCTCTCTGTACTACCTTCAGTGTTTTCTGTTGCTTTATCGTGCAGCTTATTGTGTATTTTCTTGTGTCTAGTTTGTGTGAAACAGTTCTCAATTGTGGACTTTAATACAGATTCCCTTATATTCAGTTCTAGAATACCTACTGAATTCTTCCATACAGACTTTAGTTGCCTAATTATTACATTCCCTGTCTTATTGCTTATTTTGCTCATTAAAAAATCTATTGTATTAAACATCTTCAACAGTTATTTTAAATGTCTTTGTTACTTTTAGGTATTATGTGAATTACTTAAATATTTGCTTTTACTATCAACCATGTGTGTTATCTGCCACACTTTATGCATCCAGACCATGCTTTCTTACATTTATTCTGTGTATGAAGTATTGGTGAAGGCAGAATTTGTTTAGCTAGTTTCACCCCTCAACATAGCCAGGAATCAAGGTGTGTGGAGGCTCTGTGGCAATTCTCCCCTCTGCCGTGGCTCCCATGGTTTCCAATGAGAGCTTGACTGGCCTTCATCTACTCAGCCCTGGAAAATTGTTAGGAATTACTTTTGTTCCTTGAGCTTTAAAATGTTGATTCTTGGCCTCTCACTGCATAGATGTTAACATTTGGTCTAAAGGACAAGCAGTTTTGTGCCCTGCAATGTTCAGAGTTACCGTTGTAGTCCCAAGAATACTGACGTCGCCATTGGTCTCTTCCTGTCTCAGCTGCAGCCCTCTGCCAGCCCCAAGCCAGGTCTGTCAAGTCCACCTGAAATCCTGCAATGTGCCTTCTGCAGATTCTGCAGATAGTCTCCTCCAGATGGGTCTTTGACTCAAAGCCCCCTGTAATTACAGGATGTTTTACTCAGTTTTACTTAGATTTCAGCAAATGTCTTGGTTAGAAGGAAACCTTTTGTTTAAGGCCTCTAAATCTCCAGTTGTGTCACTGGGGTCTTTATAAATGCTGCAAGTTCAGCTTTTGTTTCTCTTTCAGCCAGCAGTGCCTCTGTGGCTATGTCATGAGTGTTGTCTGCCTCCAGCCCACAGTTGGGATCGGCCCCTGCCTCAGTGATAGGTGTCATAGATCACACACACACACACACACACACACACACACACACACACACACACACACACACACACACTCCCCACACGCTGCTCCTCTGAGAACAGTCCTTTTAGTTCTGGTTGCTCCCACAGGTCTCAGAAACTTTCGAAATTGCGATTTTTTTTCCTGTGATGTTGTCAGCAATTCTATTGTTAGGTGTGATTATTGACCTGTTACCTCTTACCAGGGAGCAGATTCACTTTCGCTCCAGTAGCTTTCATCTATAACATTTGTATTTGTTTGTAGCAAGAGAAAATTTTTTCTTGGGTACACCATTATAATCATTTTCAGCATTATTACCGCAAAATGTTCTGTTGAAACTTTCAGCGAGGTGTGTTATTAAATGTATAGCATGGTCTACTTCACTTAATCCTCGCAAGAAGTCTATGAAGAAAAGAACTCCTAAAACCCTTTCATATGTAGGAAAACATTGAGGCTTAGAGCACAGATATCCTAAGCACAAACCATTAATTGACTTGGTGACGTTGAGGTTTGTAGCTTAGGCTTCTTAATCTTACAACGTCCCACAACACTTCTCCAAGATCTACAGCATTGTTATCACTTGGTAATTTTGTAGAAATCTTTATTGAAAAGTGATGAACAGGAGGGTTAAAGTGACCTAAGTAAGGTATTGAGTACTTTTGCTCTTAAACACTGTTACCTTGTTTCTTCTGCTTATCTCCCCACCCCCAAGATGTAAAGTCCACGTGAGTCTCACTGTAATTTGTTCATCCTTTGTCCTGCTGTTTCTGTAAGTCCTTTTTCCTTCCACAGCTCCAATAAACTTATATACAAAGCAAAGGGTACAGAAAACTAAAACAGAAAAAATAAAGAAACCACATACAGGACATAGTAAGAATCCCTTGTTCACTTTGTAACTTTTAAGCTCTTCTATATGCATTTTCTGTATCAAACAGGACAAACTCCTAAGCTGTAAACACCCAATTTAATACTAACCTTGCTCTTATTATAATTCTCAACTTCCTCTTCTTGTGGGCAATTGAAAATATATTGGTATGGCATTTTGATAACATGTATAATCTTAAGTGGATTGTGGCAAAATTCCTGATAAAAATTCGACTGTTTAGAAAATGGACCCAACATGTGGCATTGTCTAGTAAGTCTCTGTTCATGCTGATTTCTGATGGTTTTGTAGAATATTGTGTTAGTTTTTAGGGCTAATGACTTTGGCTTAATTTCTTTACCCCTTTCAGCCAAGTCTTTCCACAATGTGGCTTCTCCCATGGGGTTTATTCCTACTAAATATTTTAATTGAACTGCTTTTTTAAAATGAGTGTCTATATGATCATCCAGACACCCCACAGATGTGAGGAGAGATTATGAGTTCAAATGAAATTGGTGAAGGCAAATCCAGGTTCAACCCTAATTCTTTATTACCACAAACCCTGACAATAAAGAACCCAAACTCACACAAGATTAGAAAGCATAAGGAAATGAAACTTTAAGTATACTCTCATTAAATCATCAGTATTTATTAAGCATTAAAGGTACAATTTCCACATAAGAGAAATGGATGTGTTAGTCACATGTCAATTGCCACCAGTTTGTAACTTGATCATTCACTGTTTTCAGTCAGATAGGTCAGTGATTGTTTAGTTTTTTGACCTAGTTAAAAAATCCCTCATTCTCTAAAAAAAAAAAACAAAAAAACAATAAAATTTCTGTTTCCCAAGCAGCCATAGTTATTTGTAATTCATTTTATTTTGCATTATTTTATCTTCTTCCTCCCTCTCTTCCTCCTCCTCCTCCCTCTCTTCCTCCTCCTCCTCCCTCTCTTCTCCCTCCTCCTTTTTTCCATTTCCTTTCTCTTTGCCTTCTTTCTTTTCTTTTTTTCTCTCCTCTTTCTCTTCCTTCTCCTCTTCCTTCTTCCCCTCCTCCCCTCCTCCTCCTCCTTCCCCTCATCTTCCTCCCCCTACTCCTTCTCTTGCTCTTACTCTCCTTTTCTTCCTCCTTTTCAATGAAGAGAAGGGCATCTAGAGACACAGACATGCTAAATTGGATGTTTGTCACTTAGTTGAATCCTGGCTCCTACTTTTATACCTACATTTTTTTTGGTACAACTCTGTGCAGCCTGCAAATAAGAATTTGTTGTTTTAAGAAAACCTTGAAAGAAATTTCTAGTTCTTCTTATACTGTACTTATGAAAGGTTTTCTAATTGTATTCATACTTTATTTGTAATTACAACCAGAATAAGATGTGAGAATTTTTATTGAGTCTGTTTAATTGGAACCTTGAGATAGTCATAGCGCCAAAAATTCCATATTCCGAGATACACTGGCTATATAAAAATGTCAACAGCTTCCTCTAAACTGAAATCAGGGGTGGTTGTAATGGCTTGAGAAAAGGAGAACTATAAATTACAACCACTTTCACTCGATGAGGAGCGTAACACTCCATGAAGGAGAGAAGATGCCCTGGGCACAGTGCAAGCCAAGAAAACCCTCGTGTTGAGCTTTAGTCAGATACCAACATGCGGGAGGGAGAGGGTTCTGTCTCTTCAGACCTGTGTCTGGCCGTGGTTAGAAGGAGTTCTTTCAGTAGTACATGCCGCATATATAATAGGTCAGGTATTACAGGTACGGTACGCGCAGTCCTTCCCACTTGTTCCTCTCATCTCGTTTCGTGTAAGTGAAAGGCCCGCTGTGAGGCTGAACCAGGTGAAGACCTGCGCTTCAGCAGCTCAGCCACTTTCCCTGGTTGTCACGCATTTCTCTGCCTGTTGGCTGGACAGAAGGTGAATTCAAGTTTCTTTCCTTACAGCTCTAAGCAGCGATAAGGCATTTTACCATTGAACTGCTCCATAAGAGTTGCTTTTCTTTTTAAGCAAAACTTGTAAGTCTCTGGCTAGAAACAATGACTTCAATGAATTGGTTACTTGACCACTGGAAATGCGTTTTCATAGGAGTGGCCCCAAGTTCAGCAGGTGAAACGCCATGTGAAACAACAGGCGCTATCTTTTCAGTCCAAAGCCAGTGCACGTTCCCACTTCCCGAAGTCACTCTGAGCACAGCACTTCTCCATCCATGGCGCCTCTCCATTGTTCTACCCCTTCCCCCATTCCCTTCCTGCACGTACGTCAGTTGAGTCTTCATGTAATGAGTACACATTGAGTATGATGACTGATTTTGCTCACCCTTGCTCCTCTATTCTGAATCTCCTCATTGTTCCCCACCACAAACAGATTTCTGCTCCCTAATATTCATTTTCTCTCTCTCTTTTTTTTTTGTGGCTCATATGGCTTGAACTCTGCCTGGGCGCTGTCCCTGAGCTCTGCAGCTCAAGGCTACTGCCCTGCCCTTGAGCCAAGCTCCACTTCCTGTTTTCTAGAGGTTAACCGGAGATAAGAGCCTCAGGTCCTCTTGTGCCTGGGCTGGCTTGGAACCTTGATCCTCAGATCTCAGCCTCCTGAGTAACTAGGATTACAGGCATGAGCCACCGTGCCCAGCTTTTTTTATTTCTTATATTGGAGAAGCAATCATCAAGAGGTACATGAAGCTTTGGCTTTGGGGTTCTTTTGAGTATTGGGGGCATCTGGGAGATCTAGAATAGGGAGGAAAGCTGGCTTCTGATCAGAAAGCACATCCGCATAACTATTCATGGTAAATCACCTAGAGACATCACAAAAGGAGGATCCAATTATCCACAGAACAGTGGTTCTTTCATGATTCTATGTAAATATTTTTCCTCACACTGTGTTTGTATTTAACGTTCTCCCGATAAAGACACCCCAAATCATGTGTATTTTGGTCCCCTGCAATGTGACTCCTTCCCCTGCTAAGCTATTGGATTTATTTTTTCAAATAAGAAATTACAGCTGAGTGCTAAGTACCATGACAAGAGCTGGTTGTGTTACCAGGAACATGCTGCTTTAGGAAGCATCCGGTCAGCAGCTGTTAATAGTTCTCTGCACCCAGAGGGAGAGCTGCCTCCGGCCAGTTGGGGACACACTCATCAGGAACACTGAGCACGTGACCCATTGGTGGTTAGTTCATCTATTAATGGGGTCTATGCTGGGGTGTATGTAGACTTTCACGGGGCTTTGAAATTCAGCCATAACCGTGGAATAGGAACAATGAATTAAAGCTATCTTTTCCTTTAAAAGTCCACTAATACTGTGCATCTCATTTAAATCTTGATTTCTCCAAGCATTTTCTTACCCCTACCTTACCTTGCAATGATAACTCGGAGAAACTAGCCACCTGCAGAATGCCTGAGAGTAAGCAGTTGAGGCAGACAATAAGAGGAAGTGTGTCTGAAACAGAGCTTCTTACCTTGTTTTCTCAAAGGTCCAAAATTAATCCGGGCCCAGCTAGCACCAAACTCCTGCCTTCCTGACCTATCACCATTTTTGCTCACGGGTTCTGTGTCATTACACCGACAGAGTTTCATCAGCGCACAGTAAGCTTGTCTTTCTCCCTATGGTCACTTTACAGAAGAGGGAACCGAGAGCTTCCCAAACAAAGAGCCAGACCTTCACATGGGCATAGCACTACCAGCGACTTGGAGCCCTGGCACAGTTGGTGGTCTGGCTCCCTCTCAGAGGAGCCTGCTGTGGGGTTCCCACTCTTATCTCCAGGGCATAGTTTCCAAAATTTCAAGCCCAGCCTATCTGCTTGATCCTTCAGCACAAGGTCGTTGCTCATGGCTCTGAACTCATTCCTTAACCACGGATTCCTACCTGGATTTTTGTAATATGAGGAAGTTGCTGCAAAAGATAAGGACCTTACAGGTTTCTAGACCTTGTGCTGATGGTGATGATGATGATGATGATGATGGTGATGATGGTGGTGATGATGATGATATGATGGTGATGATGGTGGTGGTGATGATGATGATATAATGATATGATGGTGACGATGATGGTGGTGATGATATGATGATGATGATGACAGTGATGACGATGGTGGTGACGGTCATGATGATATGATGGTGGTGATGATGTGATGGTGACAATGATGGTGATGATGACGATGATGATGGTGATGATGGTGGTGGTGATGGTAATGGTGACGGTGATAACAGGAGATGGGTCTAGTAGGGGACTGCCTGGGGTGCCAGTGGGAGAAGAGGAGGTGAGCGGGTAATGGAGATAAAGAAGAGCCAAGCATGTTACATGTGTGTGTGTGGAACCCACTAGGAGAAAGGGGAGTTGAGGGGATGTATTAACGGAGGTGGCCTTGCCCAAGCCTGCTGTTCACACCTGTGGGAGTAGCGCAGTGACCTCCCCTGAGTAACACAAAGGAGTCGAAGAAAAGACGTGGCTCACGCACGGTGCTCCAGAGCCACTAGCTAGCATACTGCGCTTGTCTTCAGTCTGCGGCCTGCAGCGTGACTCCTGTAAGGACTCGCCTTGTTTCATCGTCACTCAGAGGCCTTGTCCAGTCTTCCTCCTGTCTCCCCTGAATTGCCCTGCACCCACCTGTCTCAGCCCAGCCTGCATTCCCCACTCTCATACCTTCATTTATTTATGCCTCCCCCCTTCCCGCCAGACCCCCTGGCATCTTAAGCCGTCTGTGTTTGCCTGTGGTAGACTGAGCAATGAGTCCCAAAAGATGTTCATAGCTCAGACCCTGGGACCTGTGGATGCCCCGGATGTGGGGAGGAGGGGTGATCTTGAAGATGTGAGTTAAGTAAGACCCCTGACAGGTGAAACTGCCTGGCTTAGCCCTAGCCTGTGGGCCCTAAATTCATCTCCTGAGCTGCATGAAAAGAAGGCAGAAGCCCTAAGACCCCTGGGCGGGGAGGAGGCAGCCATCAGAGAACTGTGGCACAAGCTGGGGAGACCAGGAACGCCCCACTGGAGCTCAGGAGATGGTGGTGGCCTGGACAGCGCCTCCCCTTTCCTTTTATGTGAGACACATAGACACAGAATTAGCTTGTCTACGGAAGATCCATTCATCTCGAATTAGGCTCTGAGCACCTGCGAACCCCAGACAAAGGCCTGTGAACCGACCATAACAATGGGACCTGTCTACGATCCTACTTTGCTCTCTGTCCAGCGTGCCAGCCTCACACCACCTGAAGCAACTATCAGAAGCCATGTCCACTTGTGTGTTGCTTTTCTTTTTTAAAAGTAGCCTTTGCTTCCACGTGTATTCCTGAGAAGTACAGTTCTTCAGTTACGTTTCAGGATTTTGTTTTGAAATGCACTGTGGAGCCTAGACTTGTGCTTTGCACTTAAGAATTGTGTTGCCGATGCAATCGGCTGCAGGAGAGCGGCTCTGCAGCAATTGTTTTGTTTCCATGGTTGCATTTGTCACTGATGCTGGACAATCCTTCTGAGCATGTCCACTGATGACGTGTTCTTGTGGTACCAGAATTGCTGCCTCTTCTGCTACTCCTTCGTGTCTTCCTTCTGCACTCGCCCCTTTCTCTGTCATTGCCCTCATATCACCATCAGCTCAACTCCAAAGCTCACTTCTTCTAGATAGTAGATTGTCTGGTTATGTCTAGAGTTCTGCACATGAACAGCCCCTCTGGGAGGTGTGAGGAGTCAGACCCTTTCCTGCCTGCTGACCCAGCCTCCTGGCTTTCCTGTTCACCAGAACCCAGCTTCCAGCTCCTCCTTCAGTGCCCTCCCTCGCCACCCCACACCTCTGCTCTCACCACAATCATTTTATAGTTAGGAATCTATAGCATAAAGCTCATCTCCTAGAAAGGAAACCTTTTTCCTTCTCACTGTTGCGATCCTGTTTATTCTCATTCTCAAACTCCTTTATTTTCCTTTATAATATGTCACACGAGTTGTGGTATTTTATTAACTTTTTTTGCTAGACTATCCGATTTTATCTTCATGTAATGGCTTAGCAATTGCTTGCTATTTATAGATCATCAAAAGGAGCTAGCAATATATATTAATTTTGGGGGGGTTCTCTTAATTCTCATTTTATTTTTTTCTTTTTTTATTGTAATTAATAAAAGTGTTACATGATATTTGCCAGGTAGAAGGTGCATTAATTCACATATATTGATACCCTTTCACATGTCTTGGTCCCCATTACCCTCCCCTCCGCCTCCCCCATCTTGGTTTTCCCCCCTTCCCTATCCAATTTCAAATAACCAAATACAAATAAATCCAATATATCAGATAAAGTAAGATACTGTAACAATATGAGATAACCAAGGGACAGCAAAAGAGATGAGAGATAACATAGTACATTGAGGACAACAATCATTCATTGTATGGCTTTTGTTTCAATATATATTAATTTTTTACTCCAAAAAAAGGTACTGTATGATGACATAGTTAAAACTGCACACAGTTGGCTTTCAGTGAATACTTCTCTCTTTTTTTGTTGTTGAATGAGCAGTATTTTATTCATTCTGGTCAAAGGATACCACTTGTTATCCTGTTTAGCAAAGCAGAGTTATTCATTCCTTTCTGGGCACGTGCATTTTATTGTTAGTATGCATTAATTGCACAGAGGGGTTTTGTTGTGATATTCCTACATCTGCATATTCTTTGATAAATGCACTTGATAAACTCATCCGATGGTCTGTCTAAATGAATGCGTGCTTCCAGGAATGTACTTCAGTACAATAGTTTACTGTGCGACTTCCCAGAGAAAGGACCACGTGCATTCAAAAAGCTGTTACACCTCCTCTCAACACTCCATACAGGAATAATCAAGTTGAAGACAACTTGGTAAAGTATCAGCTTTCACTCTTATTACTTCTGCTGACACCTTAGCACCCGAAGACACTCGGCCCAATTAACAACTCTGACCAATCTCTCCTGGCATGGTGGAATCCAGGCCTGTAATTCCTCTTTCTCATCCATTATAACTTTTCTCCCCACTTTGTTTCCCTCGTTAATTATAGCTAGATTCTTGGGTCTTGTGCTACTTGGAACAGGTTATAACGACCGAGCATGTCTTCCAGCTTTGCTAGACTATACAATTAAATAAATTGTACAATGTATGTGATATACATATACTAATTATTAGTCAGCGAAATGTGCATGGTGCTTTCACTCAAAATGGTGGTTCTAGCCTACAAATCAAACAGTGGTGAACGTATCCAAAAGCCTTCTTTTCAGGATCTCTTTGAGGGATCTTTTGCCATTTTTCCTTATGCTCCAGAGCGAGGCTGAGCATGAGCCTCTGGAATCAGCATGTATCATTCTTAGAATGATTAATCCATTGGGTCCTCTAAGAATTACCCCCTCCCTTTCCCCATCATTTGCTCTTGGCCAAATTCCTCTTGAGCTCAAAATGAATTCCATTCATACTCTGGGCCTGGAGCACCACACCAATTTGCATAATATATTTCATATTCACAGGATGCCAAGTATAGGTTAATAGTTTGATGTGGAGAACAGTGGAAAATTGTTTGGGAAAGTTTCCAGTCATTACTGCTTATGGGGTGCTTGAATTACAGACTTGGTGAGAAGGAGCCCATCCATCTGAACATGTTTGTGCCACAGAAATAAATACCGTGGGATATCAATGATTTAACTTATAATATATGTAAGGTATCAGACATCCCGTGCCTTTTGGTGGGCGATTCTGTGGGGCTGTGAATGTACTAGATCCCACGATGATTTCTGATGACTAACTCTAAAGTCGGAACCAAGCAGAAGACTCCTGGCAGGAGTCTGGGAAATAGCTGAGTCTTTCCTGACTGGAACACATACCCAGGGCACTGAGTGGGAAGCAGACCAGTTTGCATTTGTTATTTTTGGCCCTCTGTCTTTTCTGTTCTCACAGCTCACAAAAGTTCAGCCCCAAACTGTGCATTTAATAATTTTAATTACTTGGTTCATGTAAGAGTTATCTGATCGTTCAATTCTGTGGCACCCAAAGCAATGGTCAGAAAATCTTTTTTCTCTCACTTTTGTCCCATGCTTACCAAGCCACATGCCATCCATCACCAGCAGAGAGCCAGTGTGTGTGTTTCCTTAGTGCTGGTTTTCACCCGTCAGTGATTTCTTGGCAGTAGCCAGGAAACCACGTGAAGTCCCTGGAAATCCTTGGGTGACGGGGTTATGAAAACAGCGCGGCGTTGTCTTTCCAAGCAAACGAAGCTGCTTGTCATGCAGACGTGGGCTGTTCCAGGGCGAAGCAGTGTTTTGAATCAGGAGACTAATATGAGCAAGATGGCAGAGCATGTGTTGACGCTCCGGAGAGAGACGAGTTCAGGTTTCCTGAGGACGGGTAGCTCAGCATTTACCGTATTAGCTGAGTTCAGTGTCCTTCTAAAAGCAGAGATGCTGGGGGGTCGGAGGAAAAGACGGAACCTGAGGACAACTACTAGCTAGGCAGGATTTGTTTATTAGAAAGACAACAAAGAAAAAAAATAGCCTCTCTCTTGCATTGCAGTCTTACATCAGTCTTTAGAAAGTCATCCTATGCCATTCCCCACCGTGCCCACTGCCTCCCTGTGCCCGCCGGGCGGCTTTCCTGTTCTTATGTCCCTCCTCAGGGCATCTGTGCTCCTTACCCTACAGCCCACTGCGTTCCCTTCTACACGTTCTGGTTGTGTTTTTATTGTGTTTCCCCCGAGCTTAGAAGGATTTCTCCTACTACTGACAGTGGAAGTGGCTGGGGACAGCTGGGGAGGCTTGCTAACCTGGATGAGTTTTGGGGGGGGGGGTTGGGGTGGGGAAGGGGAGATGACAAAGAAGGCTGGCAAAGCCAGGCAGCCCAGGGATGGAGAGGGGAATGCAGAGGGCACAAGGCTGAGGAGGGCTCTGCCATGCAGACACCAGGCTGCCAAGGTCTCCGGAGAACAGCAGGCCTCTTAGGAGCCAGTCTGGATGTGTGTCTGGATGGCAACAGTCACCTATACCACCACCAGGAGAACACTGAGACCCACCGAGATGCCAAGAGCACCCAGCAGTGATGCTCAGGATGGAGATGAGTCTCTGAGGCAGGGGTGTAAAGGCAGAGTTCTCTGCATGTGGTGAGGCACGCCAATTACAGTAGTAGGAGTAATAATAATAATAATAATAATAATACAAGGACAAAGATCTATTGATGCTTAGTTATCAGGCTCTCTGGCAAGTTACACTTTATCCATTCAGGCCTTTCAGCAACCACGTAAGTACAATTATTACCTACTTTTAGATGAAGTAAATGAAGCTTGTAACGATTATGGGGCTTCTCCAACCTGATAAGGTTTGGAGCCAGCCATTGAATCCTGACAGAGGCAGCCCTCTTTGGGGCCTGCTCGAAGACTTCCTGTGGTCTGAGAAGGGCCAGGCTCCTGGGCAGTGCTTCTTTTAGATGCCCTGGGACCACGCGTGAAACACACCTGCAGCCCACAGGGTGGTGAGATACAGCATCCCACAGAAGAGCTGCCATCCTTTCCTTTCCCCACTCTTCCCAGAGTGGTGGCTTGGAACCCACCCAGGACACAATTTGGGGTGGGAGGAGCCAGTTTGCCTGGGGCGGGGCGAACCTGAGAGTTTGTAGGCACAGTGACATCTGTGCAGTCCCTGGACTAAGAATGCAATGTAAGGGGATTTGGGTTGAGAGTCAAAACTCCAGACACAGATCCTAGCAAAGCAGGGGCCTAGAGCTGAAGCCCTGGAGGGGTCCCAGAGAAACAAAGAAGGTCAAATCATGAGATGCTAATGAGACTTAAAATCCAATTCTTAAACTGTGGATGCTGGTACCTTCCAGAGGCATCTACCATTTTACCTTAAGAAACAGAGGAAATACAGAGATCTTAAGCCAAATAACTTACTAGAAAAGTATGGAACTCCCAAAGCTAGATATGATCCCAGCTACAGAGGTTTACAATATCTGCTTTAGAAATGTGCTTTAGGATGTGGTAACTGTTGGAAAGGGGAGAGCAAAAAGAGAAGGGGAGTAATATTATCGTGTCATTCTCATATATGAAAAAAGATCAGTGAATCTTGTTAAACACATTTGTTTTTCCAGTCCTGGGGCTTGAACTCTAGTCTGGGTGCTGTCCTTGAGCTCTTGGACTTAGGCAAGTTCTACCATTTGAGCCACAGCTCCACTTCTGGCTTTTTATGGTTCATTGGAGATAAGAGTCTCAAGGGGTTTTCCTTCCTGAGCTGGCTTTGAACCGTGATCCTCAGATGTCAGCCTCCTGAGTACCTAGGATTCCAGGTTAAAATCAAAATTATTTTTAAAAAGAGAGAGGGAACAAGAAAGAGTATCAGAGGAAGAGGTGATTTGATGATGCTATCAATTAATATATGGTAAAAAAAAAGACATAGAAGAAATCTGCCTCTCATCTGCTTTTAGTTTAGTACATCTTACAGGTGATGATATATTTCAACAAATTATTGTCAAGATAATATACTCTGAGGAATACCTTTTATTCAGAGTTGTCCCTTAAATGAAAAAAAAAATGGCCAAGCTTACTTACAAGCATCTTTACAGCCAGTGAACAACCAGACCTAGGCTGTCTGCAACTTAATTTCCCGAGAAATCTCTCCATCTCATTCCCGGGGAACAAAAGATAGGACTTGGGGGCCGTTCATAGGAGAGGTCGGTGGCTGTGATTTGTTTTTGTATTGACTTTCAACAGCGCGAGCTATGATGGCACAGATGTCTTCTCTCTAGCATATGTGTTGATGTGCCCAAAGGCTAGTAAGCATTATGCGCCTTAGCGTGCAAGATAAATAAAAACATGAAACCACTCATTTTATCTTTAATAACATCACTTATTTTTTGGTGTTTTAAAAATGACTATATATTGGTTGACACAGGGGTTTCACTGGTATTTCAGTAACTGTCTATCCTGGTCAAAGCCTCCTCTTCCTTGCCGTCTCCTTGCCCTTTCTTCTTATAGCAACGTCTCCAGGTTTCACTGCTGTGTTCCTACACGGGTCTGAGATCTCTGGGCTGCAATCACTCTCGGTACTCTGCGTGTTCCTCTCTCCCTCTCCTCATGGTACTCATTCCCGAGTATAATCCGTTCTGCAGCAAACGTTTTATGTTTGTTCTTCCTCATCTCCCTTAACATGATGGTCTCTAGTTCAGGTCGTCTTCCTGCAGATGACATCTCATTCTTCCTTACTAATATTCTTCTCTGTGTGTGTGTGCATGCACACTGTATAGTTCCTTTTCATGTTAGACACCAGAACGGGGTAAATTCAAAGCCCCTGCCTCTGCTGCGCCCCAGATTCATCCTAACTGAAGCAAGGATGGGCATGTAGCAGCAGCACCTGCTCTCAGTTGTGGTCCTTCTCCCCACTCTCTCCCAGCCTGCTGTTTACCATGCGGGGGGGGGGTGGGACTCAGGCAGGATGGGACCCTGAAAGCCCCAGGCATGTTGGTTAGTGGCCACCTTCTTTCGTTGTAACTCAAATTGAAACCCTTGTACCCATGACTCTACTAGAAAAGAACATTTCTCCATCTTCGTTCTTCATCATCCATCATGCCCAAGTGCAAGTTCATTAATCTTTCAGTATGTCTTATCAATACTCTTCGGTACACATTCAGTATTTTTATTGAATATATACACTGTCAACCTGCCTGGCTCGTGAGCTGTACTGCCAGGCCATTGTCTGACAGTGTCATGTCTGACAGTCTGGTGACAGTCCTGTCCTCCCTCCCTCCTTCCTCTGCCCTTACTCCTCCTGCTTGATCTTGGCTGGCACTCTAGCATTTGAGCCATACCTTCAGGGGGCATCTTGCTGGTCTATTGGAAATGGAGTGTCGAGGACTTTTCTGCCCAGGAAGGATTACAGGTAGGTATGAGCCACTACTTGTATCTGGCTTTTTATTCAGTATTCAGTGTGGTGATATGAGCATGTTATATTACTCCCATGCTGTATCAGAGGGAATAGGACGTAACATATGACAGAAATGCCTGTCCACCCATGTTCATAGTAATACTATGCACAATCGCCACGCCAAGGAATCAGCCTACATGCACAAATTGAACCAAGAAAACATGGTTGATTACATAATGGAGCACTATTTAGCCATAAAGGAGGATGAGATCATGTCACTCACAAAAAATAAATTTATCAATCAAATTGGGTATCTTCATATTGTAAAAGATAAGCCAAGTTCAGGAAAACCACACTAATGTTTGGGGTTTTTTTCATTCATGAGTGGAACTTAGGCCTAAAAAGAAAACAATAGTAATATGACATGGTTGTAAAAGGGTGTTTGATCAGGGAGAGGAGAGGTGATGGGATGAATATGTTCTAAGTATATTATATGCATTTATAGAAATAATGAAAACTCTGCACAAATAATTTATACTCATAACATTTATAGTGACACTGGCGATATGGCTAAGTATGGTAGCCTGCCTGCTACAATTGTGAATTCCTGAGTTCAAATCCCAGTACTACTAACAAAATGTTTATGTTGGCTATAAAACTATTCCTGAATTTAAAGTGGGTATGTTAATTCATTTTTCTAGTAAGTTATAGGTAGAAGTGCTTCCTCAGATTTCTTCTACACTTCTCATGCAGTAAAGGCAAATTTCCCTCCATTGAGTGTATAAATGTATCAGGTGGTGTTGAGGTTATATTTGTGGTTCATTTCCACAGGTAGAATCCTGGTTAAAGGTGCAGATCTACTTTCACCTGTAATTCCCATACATCTGATGACAAACTCCTATCTTTTGCAGGGAATGATTTGTGCTAGGGTGGAGAGTGTGGTGTTTGTGTATCCCTTAAACATTTTTTATGTCATTGAATCCCACCAAAGAAAAACAGAAAAAAAGTTCAGGATTTCAAAATGGATTCTGAGAGACTAGACAGGCATGTTATTCTACTTCCATTGTTTCGTGTTTTAAATTACTTTCTAAAGAGTGCCATTGGCATTCTTGTGGGGGGGGCCTGGGGGGTCATAGGACTTGAACTGTTGGCCTGGATGTTGTCCCCAAGCTCTTCCGCTCAAGACTACGGCTCTACCCTGGAGCCACAGCCCCACTTCCCTTTTCTGTAGTTAATTTGATATGAGTCTCCCATTCTTTAGTGCCTGGGCTGCCTTTGAACAGCAATCCTCAAATCTAAGCCTCCTTAGTAGCTAGGATTACAGGTGTAAGCTACCCTGCCTGGTCTCCAACAGCATTCTTGCAAATCAGTCTGCTCTCCAGTTAATGTGTCCAACATGACAAGCAACCATTTTCAGTTTACCTAAACAGACCAATCAGGAGCTATGAGTTGAGGGCCTAGAAGGCTCACGGGCCAATCAGGAGCTACGAGTTGAGGGCCTAGAAGGCTCACAGAAATGTGTATTTGACACCCACTCCTTCATCTATTCCTCTTCGCAGCTTAGATCTAATTAACCATTTAATCCATCTAAAATGAGTGAATACAAGAGTTCTAGAATAATAGAAAACTCTCCAGTATTCCCAAATCTAATCGTTATGTTGAACTCTAGTCACTACGTGACTTATTTTCTTAAGGTACATGAGGACTTTTCAATACAAATTGATATAATTTAAATTTTCCTAGTGGCTACAACACGAAACTGTGAGAAAGATAGATCAATAAGAAGTTAGGCGACTATCAATGTTATCAACACACTTTAACCCACCATATTCAAACTACTGTCATTTTTGTAAGCTAATCAATACAAAACATTAATGTGACATTTTACAACTTTCTGCATGTTTTCATTGCACATTGTAGTTTGGACACTACATCTGCTTAAGAGCCACACGTGGTTATCAACAGACGCCTTCGACAGAGATTTATAATTATTTTCTTGATTAGCCCACTTCATGTCATCTACTAATATAGGGAAGATTTCTTTCATTTTCCAGGTCATGCACATTTTTGATATGCATTAAATTTTATAAAAGTAGACTGTAAATGGCAGTGATGAGACATGCCAGGCTTCATTACAAGAAATTATTTCTAAGTAGAAATGACTTTGTGTTTTCAATCAAAAAGCAAATAATGCCTTTATGGAAACATCGCATCCTGATTTCCTAAAGGGAAATCAGAGGGTAGGTGGAAGGTGGCAGTGATCAACATGCATTACACTCATCAACTGACATGCTGAACTGAAACCCTGTTATATGACGACTTAAAGATAATAAAAAGAACAACAAATGAAAAATTAAAAGGTAAGGTGAAACTAATTAGTTTCTGAGTGAAGAGATGAGCTATTATTTCCTGTTCCTAGAGAATATGGTAATTTTGAACTACTAGAATTGTTAACTATTCCTTGGTGGTTTTCTTTTCTAAAATGCATTTTCTTTTCTTTTTCCCCCCAGTCCTGGGCTTGGGCTTAGGGCGTGAACACTGTCCTTGGGTTTTCTCAAGGCTAGAGCTTCACGACTTGAGGCATAGCACCAATTCTGGCTTTTTGTCTATGTATGTGGTGCCAAGGAATCTAACCTGGTTCTCTGTGCATGCTAGGGAAGCACCTCTGCCACTAGGCCAAATTCCTGGCCCTCTAAAATGCATTTTTAATGTTTGCTTCTCAGTAGTTAGCATTGGACCTTGCATGTTGGAATTTCTAAGTAAAAACAGATCAGTGCAGGGCATCAGTGGCTCATGCTTGTAAATCACAGCCACTTAGGAGGCTGAGGTTTGAGAATAATGGTTCAAAGCCAGGCATGGCAGAACATGAGATTCTTATCTCCAGTTAACTATCAAAAAGCCAGAGCTAAAGCTCTGGCTCAGTAATAGAGTACCAGTCTTGAGTGAAAAGGCTAAAGGAGAGTGCCAGGCTGAGTTCAAACTCCAGGGCCAGTATCCAGAAAAAAAAATTAAAAAGTACTAGTAAATTTAAGTTTTTGGATTTTCTCAAATATCTTCCTTAGTATCCCCAAAAGATTTTTTTCCCAGTTTCACATTGTTTAGTTTTCTTTCCCTTGGCTTTTGTTTATTCAACTTGGCATAACAGGAAAATAAACAGAGAGAACATAAACCTGGGGAAGTCCCATCCATTCAAGGGAATATGTGTCCTTCTCATTTCTCTAGGGTTTCCTTGATCTGATGTGACAACAAATAGCCTCGTTGGATATGGCACTGAGGCCCAAACGCAGCCATGGTGGCAGGAAGCAGTATCTAGGACAGCACTGCTGACACGCATGGGGTCGGGCTGAGTGTGTGGCCCGAGAATAGAAAGTATTTTGTCTGCAACCTGGCATTTATTTTTTTTTGAGGATTGCATCTGTATGTGTGGAATAGGGCCTGTTGTGTTTCTGTGTTTCAAACTCTTGAGGCACTTTAAATATGATAAGATTAATCATTAGCAGTAGCATTTGTATAACTGTGGAAAAAATACCTTCTCCACAGGTTTTGGAAGTCAACACAAAAGGGAGGACCTATCTACAGGAAGTCTGGATGTGCATATTTATGCAGCAGCTAAAATCTCCTTGCTAGCTTTGTGAATAAACACACTGCTGCATCTGGACGATGGCAGATGATCCGGCAATCAGAGAGAACTATCGGGTTTTGAAGAACTGAAGAGAACCCTTGCAGTGGTCTGTGAAACTTTTATCTCAAACAACCCAAGCCTAGCAGTGCAGCCGTGGTGGAGAGCGAGCCCTGAGCTGGGGCTGCGCGAAGCAAAAGGAAAGGCTTGGGCGTCGATGGAGAAGGGCCAAGCTCGGGCCGGGCGGGTCGGCAGGGGACATCCGGGAATGCGGGGCAGGGGAAGGCCGGGGCTACGACGCCGCCTGGGCGTGGGCCTTCCTCAGGTGCGCCGCGGCCTGCAGCGGCCCACGAGCTGGGCTCGGGACCGGCCCCGGGCGGGGGGGGCATGGCACCTTCCATCCGCCACGCTCGCTGCGCACCACGGTCCGGGAGGCCCTGCCCACCGTCTCTCCCACCCGAGGTTATTCCGCGTGTTCCCCAGTCGTCATGGGACTCACCCATCCCTGCTCCCCGGCCCCTGAGCCTGCGGTGGTTCTGTTTCTCTCCTCCCAGGCCCGGTCCGCGGGCCGGGGCCTCGAGCCCGGGTCTGCAGCAGGCCCCGCGCCTGGGCTCCCGGCTCCCCGGCTCCCTGCGCTGGGAGGCTCAGCAGCCTTGTTTTCCGCAGTAAGCGATGCTGTCGGGTCTCCGTGTGAGGGCGCGGATCCTCCCCGGCTGGCGGTCCGGCGTCGGCACGGTCGTTCCCGGCAGGCCCCGGGCGCCGTCTGTCCGTCCGTCCGCACGCGGACCCCGGCCCTGCCCTCGGCGCCGGCCCACCGCGTGCGCGCCCCTCCGCAGCCCCGGACCCCACTTCCGGCAGTGCCACCGGATGTGCAGCCAGCGCCGCCGGAAGTGGGGGCTAGCGCCGGAAATGACGTCACCTCCCCAACCGCTCCCTGGAGCCTGCGGGCGGCGTCGTTGGCGGAAGGCGTCGTCTCAAGGAGGCCGGTCCACGCCACCTGGTGGAGGCGCCATCCCGACCCGGGTAGGTGGGCCGGGCCGGGCGGCCAGCGGGCCTGGGGGCGGCAGCACCGAGGACGGCGGACCGCTTCCAGTCAGGAGTCCACGTCCCCCACGCCCAGTCAGGAGTCCACGTCCTCCCCTTCCAGTCAGGAGTCCACGTCCCCCACGCCCAGTCAGGAGTCCACGTCCTCCCCTTCCAGTCAGGAGTCCGCATCCCCCCCTTCCAGTCAGGAGTCCGCGTCCCCCACTTCCAGTCAGGAGTCCACGTCCCCCACGCCCAGTCAGGAGTCCACGTCCTCCCCTTCCAGTCAGGAGTCCACGTCCCCCACGCCCAGTCAGGAGTCCACGTCCTCCCCTTCCAGTCAGGAGTCCGCATCCCCCCCTTCCAGTCAGGAGTCCGCGTCCCCCACTTCCAGTCAGGAGTCCACGTCCCCCACGCCCAGTCAGGAGTCCACGTCCTCCCCTTCCAGTCAGGAGTCCGCGTCCCCCACTTCCAGTCAGGAGTCCACGTCCCCCACGCCCAGTCAGGAGTCCACGTCCTCCCCTTCCAGTCAGGAGTCCACGTCCTCCCCTTCCAGTCAGGAGTCCGCATCCCCCCCTTCCAGTCAGGAGTCCACGTCCCCCACTTCCAGTCAGGAGTCCGCGTCCCCCACTTCCAGTCAGGAGTCCACGTCCCCCCCTTCCAGTCAGGAGTCCGCGTCCCCCACTTCCAGTCAGGAGTCCACGTCCCCCACGCCCAGTCAGGAGTCCACGTCCTCCACTTCCAGTCAGGAGTCCACGTCCCCCACGCCCAGTCAGGAGTCCACGTCCTCCCCTTCCAGTCAGGAGTCCACGTCCCCCACGCCCAGTCAGGAGTCCACGTCCTCCCCTTCCAGTCAGGAGTCCGCATCCCCCACTTCCAGTCAGGAGTCCACGTCCCCCACGCCCAGTCAGGAGTCCACGTCCTCCCCTTCCAGTCAGGAGTCCACGTCCCCCACTTCCAGTCAGGAGTCCGCGTCCCCCACTTCCAGTCAGGAGTCCACGTCCCCCCCTTCCAGTCAGGAGTCCGCGTCCCCCACTTCCAGTCAGGAGTCCACGTCCCCCACGCCCAGTCAGGAGTCCACGTCCTCCACTTCCAGTCAGGAGTCCACGTCCTCCCCCCCTTCCAGTCAGGAGTCCACGTCCCCCCCTTCCAGTCAGGAGTCCACGTCCCCCCCTTCCAGTCAGGAGTCCGCGTCCCCCACTTCCAGTCAGGAGTCCACGTCCCCCACGCCCAGTCAGGAGTCCACGTCCTCCACTTCCAGTCAGGAGTCCACGTCCTCCCCCCCTTCCAGTCAGGAGTCCACGTCCCCCCCTTCCAGTCAGGAGTCCGCGTCCCCCACTTCCAGTCAGGAGTCCACGTCCCCCACGCCCAGTCAGGAGTCCACGTCCTCCACTTCCAGTCAGGAGTCCACGTCCTCCCCCCCTTCCAGTCAGGAGTCCACGTCCCCCCCTTCCAGTCAGGAGTCCACGTCCCCCCCCTTCCAGTCAGGAGTCCCACCTTGGAAGGAACCACCAGAAAACTGGTAGTGGTGCTGTGGCTAAGTGATAGAATGCTAGCCTTGAGAAAAATGCCCAGGCCGGGATTTCAAGACCCGCAACTGACAAACAAAAACACCACAGTGTATATTTGAATATTGACCCACTGTCTTTCACACAACCTATAGAGAATCAGAAGGGCACAATGAATGTAGACTTGGACCTGTCAATTTAGTATAACTTTGGGCCCTGTATTTGGACAAATTTCAGTTTCCTCAGATGATATTTGATATTGGGGCATTCTTAGCTCTTTTGCTCATGACTGACACTTTTCCACTTGAGTCACATTCCCGCTTCTGGCTCCTCCATGGTTAATTGCACATTAGCATCTTACAGACTCTTTTCAAACTGGCTTCAGCTGCAATCCTCCAGTGTCCACTTTTTGAGCAGCTAGGATAACAGGCATCAGTGTCTGCCTCTCCAATGTTTTGGAGTCCAGATTTAAACAGACATGACTCTCCATGGGTTGATTGACCTCAGTCATAATTATGTATCCAGGAGAAGGGACTGATACAGATGGACTAACTATTGCCTAAACTACTGAGAAGCCTAATGCTAAGTCCAAACATGGGCAGGTTTTGATTAAATTATACTTTTACTATTAGTGTTTACCTCAGGCATTCTATATCTTAAATATCAATAAGTAGTTTCTATTTAAGAAAACAACATGTCCAATATAAGAATATCATAACTATTGACACTAGATATGCTTAGGTCTTAAATGTGAATTATGAAGCATAAGAATAAATGAGAATAATCTTTTAAATAGGTTAGATCCCTCATATGAGAGCTTATTTTGTATTTGTTATGATATTTTTTGATTTGTAAAGAAATGTTCTTCTTTGTAATGAGTGTCCTTTTTGCTTGTTAAAAATGATAGTCCCAGCCGGGCACTGGCAGCTCATACCTATAATCCTAGCTACTCAAAGGCTGAGATCTGAGGATCTAGGTTCAGAGCCAGCCCAGGCACCAAAGTCCTTGAGACTCTTATCTCCATTTAACCACCAGAAAACAGGAAGTAATGACCTGGCTCAAGTGGTAGAGCCATAGCCTTGAGTTGAAGAGCTCAGGGGCAGTGCCTGGGCCCAGAGTTCAAGCCCCATAACTGACCAAAAACAATAGTCCTATAGAGTGCTAGTGGCTTCTGCCTGTGATCTTAGCTACTCAGGAGTCTGAGATCCCAGGATTGTGGTTCAAAATTTCAAAGTCAGCCCATGCAAGAAAGTCCAATTAACATCCCTCCCAGACACCAAACAAAAAACCAAAAAACTTTCCTTGATAAAATAGTATTTATTTCTTCAGAAAGATATGCAGAGGGCTGGGAATGTGGCTTGGTGATGAAATTCAGGGACAGTTCCACAACCTGAGTTCAAGCCTCTGGATTGGCAAAAAGAAATGTTTTTAAGATTATGCAGAAATAACTATTGATATGTTTCCAGGCCAGCTGTTAACAGGTAGTGTCATATATTTGTTCCCAGGAGAGTTGGTGCCAGGCTATAGCAATTTTAATTTTATTTAATGAGTAAACAGTTTGTGTCAGAATTACAGAATGACATGTGTGTTTTAGAACCTTATGACGAACCCTTCACTTAGTTTTATTAGCCTCTTGGTCATTTTTTTAAATCTAAATTAGACAATTTAAAACACACTTTGTCATGTTTGCTTGGAAATTCTGCTATATGCTTTAAAATGTTTTTAAATTTACTCTTATTGTCTTTGAATCCTTACACTAAAAGACTTCAATTGGAAAGTCAGTGTATAAGTAAAATGCATCTTGATCTATATCACTGCTGCCATCATTCTGTTCCCATACCTTTCCCAGCCCCACCCAGGATGTCCCCTTTTGTCAGCTGATTCCATTGTCATGTACATCAGATGCTCTACCATGGAAATAAGAATCAGAGGGATGGCAGAACACGTTGATAGCCCAGGCAGAAATTCTTTACTTTGCTGTTTTAGAAAATGATATTCTTTATTATTCCATCATAGAATAAAGTGGTTTGTGGTAGTAACCCTGGACAGTCAGGAAGGGGGCTGAGATCTGGAGGATCACAGTGCAAAGTAAGCTTAGACAGAAAACTGCATGAGACTCCATCTTCTACACAACCACCCAAAGCCAGGCAGGCTCAAGATGTAGAGTGCCAGTCTCCTCAACAAGCAAGCTGGAGGCTCAGAATTCAAACCCCAGTCCTAAGTGTTTTCACTTAGCAAGAAGTTTTACAAAGCAAAAGATTCTCTAGAGTCACCAAGATTTTTCAGTTAAGCTGAAAGACAGTGTAGTTTGCTATATAACTTTGTCAAATTAAATTGCTTTATAAAAGAATTGCATGCTCATAATTAAAAAGCAAAAAACCAAAAGAAGAAAAGAAAAAAGGTAGGTAGAATCTGTAGTGTACAATACAGAAATAATTACCACAAGGCATTTCATTTCTGTATGTCTAAGGTGCATATACAAGTATTATATAATTAGATGTAAACTTTTACATGCTGCTTATTAAATCTCAACTCTAAATCATATGCCATTCATTTAGTGTATTTTCCTTTTTTGATATATAAATATGCTAATGAGGTATTGTAATTTGTTCAATAACTTCTTTAATTTGGAGTGTTGGGGGGTTCCAAATTTTTATTGTTGAGAATGCTGATTAAATCCTTTCATTTATTAATCATCTACATTTCTGTAGATTAAAATTTAAATATGCTAAAATATATTTTAAACTACTACGTGTATTGCAGTTTATATGTATTATACAATAATAGATATTGCCACATAATACACAATTATTGCTTTCCAGAGATTGTGCTAATTTGCACTTATATCCCGGTGTTCAAAGTTCTAATCTCATCACACCTCAAGAGAACAGCTGAATTTCAGTGTTTTCTAAACTATGAGAATACTATTCCTCTGATTTTTTAAAAGCCGCAATTAAATGAGGTCAAAAGGAAGAGCCTGACTTAATCTGTGAAAAATATGACTTTACTGTTAATTAACTGACCCCAAAGCTCAGTGATATTTTTCCTGATTAGCTCATAGACCCTGAACTTTTCCTTGTGCTTGTGCAAGTCAGGCTAATAAGGAACATGTAATGGCAATCATTAATTACATCAGATATTTCAAAGCAGAAGTGTGGTCATTGCCCATTTTCCTCCTATGGTTTTTAAGACTTGCCTTTTCTGAGGGATTGACTGTGCCTATGATTATCTCTTTGCCCTTGTCGAAATTTATAAGACACACATCGTCCCCAAGACATTGGCCAAAGAATAACTGGGTCAAGGGCATCTTTTCTCTGGAGGATTGAAGGTTTAGTATTTGTTGATAACAAATAACCTTTTACTATTCTTTAATAATGTTCATAGCATGATGTATATTTCTTGAAAACCTTTCTTTTAATTTATTATCAGAGTGATGTATAGGAGTTACAGTTACATTCATGAGATAGTGACTACATTACCTCTTGGACATTGTTACTCCTTCCCATGTTTTACTCTCACTTTCCCTCTCCCCCTCCCAAGTTGTAGAGTTCATTTCCAACTTTTTGTCTTGTGAATATCACCATTACTCTGATTCATTCTTTGTCCTTTGTCTCATCTTTTCCCCCTTCCCTTCCATGATTCAAATAAATAAATGTATGTACAGTATACTAGGTACCAAAGTCAGATACAGCAACAACAGAGGATAAACCACAAGGGGAAAAAATAAAAACAACAACCATAAGGATAAATCTCTTTGTTTTCCAATCCTGGAGTTCATTTTGCTTTTGAGCTATTGCATTCCTCTGCTCAGAAAATCCTAGATGCACACTAATTACTGCAAATGAGGGAAACCATTGAGCCTATGTTCCTTTGGGTCTGGCTTACTACACTTAATATGATTTTTTTTCTAAGTCTTTCCATTTCCTTAAAAATGGGGTGACATCATTCTTTCTGATGGCAACATAGCATTCAAATATATACATATATATATGTATATATTTAGTATGTCCTTGTTCGTGGACATTTGGGTAAGTGCCCAGGAGTGGGATGGCTGGGTCATAGGGGAGCTCTTATGCTTAGTCTTTTGAGGAATCACCACACTGCTTTCTAGAATAGTTGAACCAGTTCACACTCCCACCACCAGTGCAGTAGCTATCCCTTCTGCCACATTCCTGGCCACTGTCGGTTGTTATTAGATATCTTGATAATGTCCATTCTAACTGGGGTGGGGTGGCATCTCAAAGATGTTTCCGTTTGCATTTCTTTTGTGGTCAGAGATATTGAGCATTTCTTCCTGTGTGTATTGGCCATTCCTATTTCCTCTTCAGAGAAGTCTTTCCTTAAATCTTTAGCCCACCTTTTAATGGGAGGGTTGGTTGTTTGCACAGTTGTTTTTGAGAGGCTTGATTAATTCTTTTAGCTGTAGTTATATTTTACATACAACTTGTCTGTTGTATGGTTAGTGAAGATCTTGTCCCACTCTTTGGGCCTTCTATTTATCTTGCTGGCAAAGTCCTTTGTGATACAGAAGCTCTGCAGTTTAATGCAGTCCCATTTGTACAACCTTCCTTTGATTTGTTGTGTTTCTGACCCTTTATTAAGACAGTCTCGACTTGTGCCAAGGAGCCCAATTGTGTCTTCTATAAAATTGTGTGTCCTATAAAAAAGTATTCCTTCCTATAAAATCTTCAGGATTTCTGCTTTTTCCTGAAGGTCTATGATCCACTGGAATTGATTCTGATGCAGGATGACAAATAAGGATCCAACTTTAGTTTTCTATACGTGTTTAGCCATTTCTGCCAGCACCATTTGTTGGATAGGCTGCCTTTCTTCCCACTGTTTTTTTGTTTTTGTTTTTTTGCTCCCTTATCGAAAATTAGGTGGCCATAGGTTTATGGGTTAATTTCTGGGTCTTCAGTTCTATTTCATTGGCTCTCAGGCCTGTTCTTGTGCCAGTAACAAGCTGTTTTTATTACTATAGCTTTGTAGTAGAGTTTGAAGCTTGGTATTAATGTTCCTCCAGTGTTGTTCTTTCTACTAAGGATTGTTTGTTTTATACGGGGTCTTTTGTTATTCCATATGAATGTTTGGATTACTTCCTCCATTTCGTTAAAGAATGACATTTGGATATTGATGAGTATTGCATTGAATTTGTGGATAGCCTTTGGAAGTATTGACAAGCTTCTTTCTTCCTGCCATTTTACTTCATCTGTGGAGATATTTGCGGAGCTTTTCCTGTGTTCCCTTAGGTGCACAAGACACATTACTACTTCTGCCTCATTTGCTATATCCAAGTCACCTTGGTCTTCTTTCTGATAGCTTTTGGTTTTGTTTTGTTAACAGTCTTTCCCTCTTCAGGAGATACACAGTTATTTTCCCTCTGTTTGACCATCCTTTCATACTTCCTTATGAACTCAACTGTTACTAGCTCAGAGAGGTCTTCTCTGAACTTCTGCAGCAGAGAGCATATGTAATCACTGTCAAGTTACCCTAATTAAGCTGTCCTACTTCCAGACCCTAACAGTAGAAGCTACATAAGAGCTCTGACTTTTCCTTGTTGTATGCTGTGCAACTTCTAGCATTACAAGTATTTGTAATAGAATAGTAAATAAACAAGGAAAAGAATTGATAGAGTAAGTGAACTATAGTTGAACACTTCACTGGTTGATCATGTATTTTGGCTTAAGTGTTACTAAACAAGATAGTTTGGGGCAGTTGTATGCTCTTGCCTTTTTTAAATTATTGAACTTTATGTATAGACTTATGCCCTTTCTTGTACACAATTAGGTATTTCTAAGTGGATATTTCTGGATTTCTTTTGTGTCTTTTTCTTTTGCTTTTTTATATGGAGAAACTGAGATACAGAATGATTGTTAACCTTATGGGCAGTCTCTGACTAGGATCATTAAATACATTTTCATTCTCTCAAAAGTCTTGGCGCATCTCCAAAGTTAGGATATACTTTCTGAAAATATGGGTTTTGGTTGTATAAAGGAACAAAACAATATTTACAGGTCTTTTATTCGCCTTTCCCCCGCTTCCACCTACCAAGTACTTTGCTACCTTATTATCAGACACTATGGTACTAATATTAACAACTGAGAACTAAAGAATAAAAATTTTAGAAAGAAATACATTGTCATTTTGATGGAATTTTATTCTCTTTGGACCTAAGTCTCAAGAGGTTAATGCTTTTTTGTTGTTGATGTTACAAGTTGAAATACAAGGCCTTCTGCTTGAGTGACTTTGATCACCTGGCTGGTGCTCAAGTACTTGAGCCATCCCTCTAGCCAGGATTTTTCCTGGTTGTTTTGGAGATGGATTCTTGTGGATTTTTCTGCCCAAGACTGGCTTTGAACCATGTTTCTTTGACTCTCAGCCTCCTGAGTAGCTATGACTACAGATATGAGCCACCAGTACTCAGTAAACTGTACTTTTTGTTTACTTATTCACTTGGTATTCAAGTTGAAAAATAAATTTGGTTCTAATGAATATTTTACCTGTCCTGGGCCTTGAACTCAGGGTCTGGGCACTGTCCCTGGGCTTTCTCAAGGCTAGAGCTCTACCACTTGAGCCATAGCACCATTTCTGGCCTTTTTCTACATGTGTGGTACCAAGGAATCAAAACTGAGTCTTCATGCATGCTAGGCAAGCACTCTACCACTAGGCTAAACTCCCGGCCTTCTAATGAATATTTTTTGTCACTTGTGGGTCTTGAACTCTGGGCCTGGGTGCTGTCCCTGAGCTCTTCAACTCAAGGCTAGTGCTCTACCACTGAGCCACAGCGCTACTTCCAGTTTTCTGGTGGTTAATTGGAGAGTCTCATGGTCTTTTGTGCCGGGTGGTTTTGAACTGTGATCCTCTGATCTCAGTAGCTACGATTACAAGCATGAACTATTGGTGCCTGGATTCTAATGAACATCTTTAATGGTAACTTTGGGGTTAGATATTAATATAGCTTATGATCTATTCCAAGAAGTGAATTCGAGTAGTAAGGATTATGTTTTGGAACTCTCTGACTGAGAAATTAAAGTTTTCTTCATCCTTTACCTAATATAAAATACTCTTACTACTTATATATAAATATTCCATTTTATGAAATATTTTGGTGCTTATCATATATAGTGTCATAAATGGAATAAAATATAGTTTAATTTTCAACTCTTCCACCTTTTTTTTCTTGACAGTGCCGGGGTTTGAACACAGGGCTTCATATCGCTCCGCTTGCTTGCTTGGCTGGTACTCTAGCATTTTAGCCACGCCTCCAGCCTGACTTTTTGCTTGTTACTGTGGAGATGAAACCTTGAAGACATTTCTTCCAAGGCTAACCTCAAATCTGCGCCTTCTGGATCTCAGCTTCTTGAATAGCAAGGATTATAGGCATGAGCCACTGGTGCCCTACAGGTTAGTTCTTTTTATTATAAAATGCTTATTTTTTTATACAAGAATAAACAATAATTTCAGTAGAGGTTAAATGAAGCATTCCTTTAATGAAGAAGGAAAGGTAGACTATATTTACCCTCCCAAGGAAAGAAAGCCAATAAGAAGTATTACAGTATCTTAGCTTGCACTATTCCTTAACTGTATCTACATGGAAGAGCAATTAAAGAATCAAAGCAAACATGACAAACACTTCAGGGGTGATCAGAGAGTCTGTGTTTATAAATGGAAGAATATGGCTACTCACATGTTACTGTTACCACAGATGAGGTCTAAGGACACATTGGTGAGATTAAAAAAAAAATTTGCAACAGAAATGACTGAAGAGAAAACATGAAAGAAAACAGTCAACACCTAAGTTCAGGCCTAATTGCAACAAGGAAGCATTCCATTAAATGCAATTAAACTACCAAAGAGATCAAAGCATTCCTGTGGAGAGGAAATGTAATGGCAAAAAGCGATCCTCCTTATACTAAAAGATATTCTCAAAATTTAGAGGAAAAATCAAGTATCTCCTAAGACTGGAAAAAAGAAGGGAGAATGTGTAGCATAGGTTATTTGTTACAATGGCACAAACATACACATAAACAAATGCAATTAGCCCAAGGTACTCTGGCTAGAAAAATAAATTACACTGCACTGTAATTAAATGTCACCCGAAAGCATCTTTATAATAATAGTTACTATATTTTATAGTATTTTTGAAAATTAAATTTATAGCACTGAGTAGAAATGATACATAGTTATTGTGCTAAAATACAGACACTGTTCATAGATACTCGTGCATTTGCAATGCTATTCTTTGCAGTTGCTTGAAGCACTTGGATAGCATTGAAGTCTACTTCTCCAGATAGGCAAAGTGGACTTGTATACATAGAATATACACATGGATACTCTCTCATCGAGAGGGTTTCCTCCCCCTCTAATAGTAAAGAAAACAGACATGGGGGATATTTAAGTTTAATTGTTGCTTTTTGATTTATTTTCAAAGAAGTCTAGGAGAGTGGACTTAACTTCGGGGTTCTTAAAGTTTAGGGGTGTCAGGTGAGTGGGGGTCTGGGCGTGGGGGTCAGCAGTGCATGGTTGATGTCTTAGCAGAAAGGCACCCTGAAGGACCAATAAGCTTTGACTGAGTGTACAGACTGATGATTAACCAGATAGGATCTGAGACAGGAGGTAATGGTGTGTCATCAAGTCACAGTGGCAAGGGCACATGCTGTGGTATTTCCGGTAGAGCACCTGCAGGACTCAGAAGCAGTTCTCATGTTTATAGCATAAGTGAAGCTGCACGGAACTGTTACAGCCAAGTAAAGATACATAGGAAGCCAGTGAGGTTCACTTATTTCCTTTACAAAGGACTTTTAAAAATATTAACCTAAGTATTCTAAACCTGTACTGTTACTGTAAGGCTTATGGGGAATAAAACTTTCTGACCAGGAAAAGAAACAAGTGTCTCATCTTGATTTTCCAAGGAAAAGTATGAACTAGTATTTCTAAGTTATAGCTACCACGTGTATCTAATATAAAGGCAGGCCTCCCAAATCCAAAACCACATTTCTTTTTTTCTTTAAAAAAATCTCAGAAGATGTATTAGAGAAGTTTTATTCTTGGAAGATTGTAACTTTTGAAGAAATTAAGAGTATTAAATTTCTATTTTGCATTTTAGGATTTCAATATTCAATAGAAATGGAATGGAGAGACTTTAACTTGAAATTTCCTGAGTCTTTTAATAGATACATATATCTATTTTAAGATCATAGTTATCTTTTTAAGTTTGGTTGTATTTCATTGAAATTCATAGATCTTTTCACAAATTTAAAGGTAATAAATTTCAGAAGGCCCTGAGTGAAGAAACATAAATGCATATATGGCACTGATTCATTTTTCAGTGGGCATTTGTTTATTTATTTATTCATTTATTGGTCTGTCTGCTAGTCCACTGACCTTTTTATTTCTTCTGTTCTAATTGTATCCAGATTTTTAAAATCTTTTTTGCATCTTCCATACATTTACTTAATTTTTACAAAGGGTCTTTTTGGGGAGTACAACTTAACAGGCAATAAATTTCACCTATTCTAAATGTGTAAAAGTTCATCATTTTCAGTAGAAATCTGTGTGTATTCATGTTTCCATTTCCTTTCTTTACATATTTAAGAATAGAATTACCTTGCTATCATTTAATTCTATAGTTGACATTAAAAAAAATCTATCACAATAATTTTGGAAATGGTTGCACCATTCTCCTTTTCCAGAAATGCGGTTCTAGATTCTCTTATGTATTCATAGACACTTGTTGCTTTCTGTTTCTTATGGTTGTCCTTATCCTTATGGGTGTGAAGTTTTATCTTATGTTTTAATGTGTCATTAGTGGCACTGAACACTCTTCAAGCGTTCATTGACATTTTGTATGTCTTTGCTGAAATGTCTACTGCAGTGTCATGTACATTTTTGATAAGGTTCATGTTTTTCCAAATTTTGAGTTGTAAGAGTTCTTTGTCTATTCTGAATACAACCCCTTATTGGATTCATGAATTAAAATATCTTTTCCAATTATATATGGCTTACATCTTTGCACTTTTATAATGATGTGCATGTGTGTATTTTAATTTTCTGTCAGCCCTGAGGCTTGAACTCAGAGCCTCGGTGCTGCCCCTAAGGATTTTTTTTTAACTCAAGGTTAGTGCTCTCCACTTGAGCCACAGCTACATTCCAGCTTTTTTGGTTATTAATTGCATTTAAGAGTCTCACAGACTTTCCTGCTCAGTTAGCTTTGAACTGTCATCTTCACATCTCAGCTTTTGAATAACTGTGATGGTCATTTGAAGTGTTACGCATTTGAATTTTGATGGTTTAAATGTTAGAACTTTGTCATTGGCACTCATATTTATTTATGTCTATAGCACACTTTGAGATTTTAGGTTTTTCCTGTCCACTTAATTTTGAAACATCTGGAATGTAATTGGAACTCTGCTGATATCCTTGTCTAAATATTCTAACATCTGTATGAGTTCTCCTTATTATGAGGTATTACTGGTTTGTTGGCACATTTGGTAAGCTTTGATTGGATGCCAGACATTGTAAATTTTACCTTATTGCATGCTAGATACTTTTGCATTCCTATAAATATTTATGAGCTTTGTTCTAATACATAGTTAAATTACTTGGAAACAGTTTGATCCTTTTAAGGCTTGCTTTTAAGATTTGTTAGGTGGGACCAGAATAGCATTTAGTTTGGGTAATTATCCCCCATACTGAGTCAAGACTTTTCTATGTATTTTATCCACTGCCATGTGAATTACAAGGTTTTTCTATTTGGCTGGTGACCATAGGCACTGCAATATTTCTGGCCAGTGCAAATGCCAGGCACTGGTCTTGCTGACTGTGTTGGATGGGTCTTTTCCTGGGTTCAGCTCATTTCCTCACATTTCATTATTCTTTATTGCTGAATAATATGATAATTAACCAGCTGGATATGATTTTATTTGTTTATTTGTTTGGCACGAATTCCCCCTCCCCCCCACTCACATTTTGTTCTTTTTAGCATCAACTAGTTTTCCAAGGTGGTTTCAGTTTGACATGCCCATACATATCCACAGTGTACTTTGACCAGACACTCTCTCCATCCTTCTCCTTTGTCTCCTTTTTTCCTTCCCAAACCAGTCTTAACAGGCTATTTTGTTTAACTGATTTCTTTTTTTTTTTTTTTGCCAGTCCTGGGCTTTGGTTCAGGGCCTGAGCACTGTCCTTGGACTTTCTCAAGGCTAGAGCTCTACCACTTGAGCCTCAGCACCACTTCTGGCTTTTTTTTTTGTATGTATGTGGTACCAAGGAATCGAACCCGGGTCTTTGTGCATGCTAGGCAAGCACTTTAACCACTAGGCCAAACTCCCAGCCCTTATTTTATTTTCTTAAATGTATGTTAATTGTCCAAAGGAGTTCACAGTGGTGTTTCACACGTGCATAAACTGTACTTAAATAAGATTGACTCCCTTATTTCTCTCACTTCTTGTCCCCTGTATATTCTTAATATCTCTCAGTGAGTTTTCCTGTGCTGTCTTCCTTCACAGATGCAGTGCATTTCCATTTTATTTATCCTCTGACATTCTTTTTCCTTCTCCTTCTTTTCGCTAAACCTCTTTTTCAGTCTCGCAGTGACAAACTCTTGTGTTTATGTATATGCTTGTCTTTCATGCCTAGCAGTCACCTAGAAGAGAAAATATACAACCTTGGTCTTTCTGAACCTGGCTTTGCTTAAGATGATGATCTTCAGTTCTGTTTTCCCACAAACAACATTTCATTATTCTTCATGGCTGAATAATAGTCCATTGTATATATCTGACACATGTTCTTGATTCTTTTTGTTGTTGTTGTTGTGGGCATAGGGGCTATTTCTGTCCTGTGGCTATTATGGATTGATTTACATTCCTTTGGATGTATGCCCAGGAATGGTATGCTGGATTGTACAATAGTTCTCTTTGCAGTTTTTAAAGGAACTCTAATGCTGACTTCCACTGGTTTACATTTCCATTAACAGTGCTCAAGTGTTACTGTTTGTGTGAAATGAAATTTCAAATGTCATTTGGTTTGCATTTCTTTATCGTGAGGGCTGTTGAACATTCTTCATGTATTTAGTGGCTATTTGTACTTCTCTTTTGAAAAGTGTATGTTCAGTTCAATTGGATTGTAGATTATTTGGGATGTTTGTTTTTTAAGTTCTTATATATTATTATTAGTAATCCATTTTTAGATATATAGGTGGCTGGGATTTTTCTCTCATATGGTCAACTACCTTTTCTTACAAGCATGCATAGACATTCAGAAGTATGAACAAATGTATGGATTGATAAGTTGGAAATTACAGATTTAAATTTGCACATGACACTGATGTTTGTGAGCGTTACGTTGACTTTTTTTTTTTTTTTGCCAGTCCTGAGCTTGGGCTCAGGGCCTGAGCACTGTCCTTGGACTTTCTCAAGGCTAGCACTCTACTACTTGAGCCCCAGCACCACTTCCTGCTTTTTGCTATGTATGTGGTACCGAGGAATCGAACCCAAGTCTTTGTGCATGCTAGACAAACACTCTACCACTAGGCCCAACTCCCGGCCCTACGTTGACTTTTAATCCACGTCTAAAGTTAATATGCACTAAACCTATAATGCAACATATGTAGGAGAAAGTAATTGCTAAAATGGTCTAAAATTTTATCATTGACCAGAAATTTGTTTTCTTTTCAACTCTAAGTCAAAGATACTTGTTCTAATATTTAAAAAACTATAGCTATACTTATAGTTATAATTGTAGTCACATATCTCTTGTATAATATATACTTAGATATAAAATAGTTATGAGTTTTATAACTAAAGAATACCTGAAAATATGTCAGAAAGCATCAGGGGAACAGAAAGTTGGTTTGTTTTCTCGTTTTTATAAACATGGGGTAAATTCTTATACTATTAGCTTCCTCATGCAAGCAATTGGTAGAGTAGTGAAAATTTTTCAATTAAAAAAAACTGTCAACTTTTTCCTAATGTGAAAAAACACGGGTTAAATAATTTATCTGTCACTGGTTCTCAAAGTCATAAAATTTTACATTTTAGATCATCTGAAATTAGAGTATATCTTATAATTAATACTTCTTCATAACTTCAGGGATGGCATTTTCTGTTTCTTTCTGAGTGGTACACAAATGTACCTGTGAGTGGAACAATCAACAACAGATTGAATTATACAGCTAATGAATTATAGTAGGTATTTTCTATATATCTGTGTCTGAATCATCTCTAAATATCTGACAAGTCTGAGCCATTCATTTCTGAATAGTAAAATGTGGAAACTGAGAATGGAACTGTCTTTAAGGACAGATGTTTCCTGCTCACAACAATAGAGTGGTGGTGTGATAATCTTCTGTCAATGATTTCTAATATTTAATGCTAATTAATTATTGCAAGTTATAAAATTTCAAATGTACCAAAGTCTCTTCCAAACATAAATATTCTGAATGGAAAAGGAACTGGCTTTAACTATTTGGTGGACCTGATATAGAAGGAATGTGCAGGCAATAAGCCAGCACAATCTAGAATTTATCAGGAGCATGAATAATAGACCAGAAATTGCCATGGCAACTTAGAAAATTTCTGCAATCGGAGGAAAATCATTGGCTACACCTAGACAATTTCAAGTAATCTACGCACAGAAAAATATTACCTGATATTAAAACAAAAGCAAATGAATTGTGCCAGACCCCAAATCCATGTGAATATGTACACATATTGACTACATTAAAATAAGTATATATATAGAATAATCACATAATATCATACAAAGTTGCAAAGCTGGGCATGGTGACACGTAGCACTCAGGAGGAAAGTAAGTTGAATGCCAGCTTAAGGTACATAGTGAAACCCTGGCTCGATAATAAAAATAACAATAAGTTGTGAATATTAAAAAATGTAAGAAATTTGAAACAAGAATAAGCTGAATATCAAAATAATCTTTAACAATTACTTGAGGTAGAAACATTCTATCAGTCAACAGTATGTGTTAAAACAATATGATAACCTTTTCATCTAAGCCACTTGATAACTAAATATAACAAGACTGAAAATGTTAGTATTCTAATATATGGCTACAGACATTCAAAATATATTAATATTTTGGTAAAGAAATAATTACCACTTTTATTAAATCTTATGCCAAATTTAATGTTATTTCTAAATCCTTAAAGGTCAGTATATAATAGGCAGTATTATATGATTTTACAACTGGAAAATAAGTTTACCAAAGAGTAGAATGTTTACTTGATGCCATATAAGTGGGTAAAGTAAATTTCCCATCTAGCTGTATGATTCTAAAACTTAAATTCCTTTAATTACATCACTAATATTAACACTTTTCTTGTCAGTCTTGGGGCATGAACTCAGAGTCTGAGCACTGTCCTTGGGCCATTGCTCTACCACTTGAGCCACAGCACCATTTTTGGCCTTTTCTGTGTATGTGGTACCAAGCAATCGAACCCAGGGCTTCGTACATGCTAGGCAGGCATTCTACCACTAGGTCACGCTCCTGGCCCATATGAATGCTTTCTGAGCCAGTGATTTCCTTCCTGAGAACTGGACTTAAAATGTAAATATTCTAAAATATGTAAATATGATAGTATATTTATAAATATTTTATATTAAATTATATATTAAATTTATATAATATAAATATAATAATAGCTGTATAAATATAGTAATAGGATATGGAAGAGTATTATAAATGATTTACTGGCATGCAGTAATGTATGACTAAATATATCTTGATCTCTTGGTGTGGAATGCTGGCCAGCAGCCGTTATTGACTAGTGTGATGTAGAGAAGTTTTTATGGCAGTATTCAGTGAAAGCCTAGCATACAAATCTCTATGAAAGGGGTTTCCCCTAGGCCTCTGGGTGCTTCACTACAGGCTGTGTTTCTACACTGACTGTATAGAAAGAGGAAGTGGAATGAGCCTAACCCATATACACCTCAGTCCCGGCCCCATGTCTGGTCTGTATTGTGAATAGGGAGACATAAGAAAAAAAAGAAAGGGGCTTCCCCTCACATAGGCATAGGAAGTTATGTATGTATATAAAATCAATCCTTGTTCTTCCTGTAGGCCATACTCTCATATTACTTAGGACTTTTTTAAAAGACAAGCGTGCGTACTAAGGAGTTGACAGTTGAGCGAAGACCATCGACAAAGGTTATAAGCTTTATGATAGGGTGATGAATAATCCTTGTGGTCACATTTATGAGTGACAGCTTCATAGAGGGGACTTCCACATAGCCTGCAAAATGACTACAATATATGCTGATACAATTCTGGTTCTGCCAAACAAAGTCAGGTCTATGAAGGTATTTCCAACACTACCTACCATTTCTTTTTCTAAAAAGTAAGAACAGGTGTTTATCAAATAATTCATGTTAGACCTTTGCTTTCAGACTAAGATGGAGATAGTGTTGGCCCGGGGCAGTTAGATGCGGCAGTGGAGAAGGAAGGATGTGTCAGTTCTCTGTTCAGAAAGATTTCAATTTTCCCATACATCTCTGGTGCTCTGTAGCTCTTTCTTCTTCTCTCCTCAGGGAGGTAAGAGCATGTGGTATTAAGTGGTCTTCAAAGGAGCCAGAGAAGAAGAGAATACTTGTAAAACATGATGGCTTCAAGCAATGCTTTGGTTCTGTTCATCCCTACCAGTCATTTTCAGAGACAGACATTGAACATGTGTCTGTTACCTCTCAGCTGAGCACAAGTTAGGCTATACTTTTCGGGGAGGGGGAGAGGGAGGGTACTGCAGTTACTAAACACTGCTCACTGCCCAGGGTAGGTGACTTCTCAGATCCTAACATTAGTCAGATGATAAACAATCACTCAGAAATATTCCTTTCTATTTGACTACAACAAAGAGTTCAGTTCTGCTCGACTCCTCCAGGGCATTCTTTCATTGTGCTTTTTGTGTTTATAAGCAGAATTTCACTAAAATGAAAGGTCATGGAGGGAATGGAGTCCCGTGGGTATTTCAGTTCCCATGTTGATGTGGTATGTATTAGACATCATAATTACCCCCCCCCCAATTTTTGCTTTCCCTTATCAGTGATACAGTATGAACTGAAAAGGATTATTTGTTTTACCATTATAACTTGAAATAATGTTTATTCACCACTAACATAAGAAGTGAAATAGACACAAGACGCATCGCAAGCATAGGACTGAAGAACATCGCTCACTTCCCTCCAGCCTTCCACCCACTGAATAACATAACCACCACAGAATATCACTTTTCTCTCTTGCTGAAATTTGATTTTAGAGTGAAGTATAACTTTCTGAATAATTATTTTCAGCTTGTAATGGGGTCTCTCTCTTAACCAACCAAGCATATAACAAGAAGATGAAGATGAGACTTCTTTTCACTTCATTTCACTTCTTTGTAATTGACAAGCTCTCGCTGGGTGTCAACTTTAAAAGATGACAAATCCTAAATCTTAGAGGACCCAATTCAGTAGTTCAGCTTTTTAAATTGTTTGCCAATTAATCTACATTTTCAGATGATCCAGGCATGAAATATAAGGTGACATCTATATTAAAAAATATTAATTTCCTTGTCTTCCTATTTTTCCCAGTCAAAGACAAAAGGTACATTTAAAATATCCATTTTGTTAAGAGATTGTGCAAATGAACATATGCGGTGCATTTGAGTGGTTTAGAACTTTCTAATTTTTTTCACTAATCCATTTCCATCTATTTAATGCAGGTTATTCAGTTTATAAATGCCTATGTGTCAATGAGGGAAAAATTAAGTGTACAGTATTTCTCCTGCATTAATGCTTTAAAATACAGGCTCTTTGGGTTCAACAAATGAAGTAGCATGGAGACTAACATGAGCTTTGGCTTCAGTTTACCCCTCTGCTGCCTTGTTCATGCACGTTAATTGATAGTGACACAGCACATGTAAAATTTCTGACTGAACTTGCTATACTACCTCTGTTAGTGAGTTACCAAAGGATATAGCACATAAAATTGACATCGAGGTCTTTTCTATTTCTCTAGAATGAAATTTCAGATGATTTTTAAACTCCATTGATTAACCATATATTCTGTAACTAACAGTTAACTCCAGTATCACCATCAAAGGAAATCAATATTAATTAATTAATGATCTTTAGAAGGCTGTCAAGTTATATTTCTCTTAAGAGACATCAAATTTCAGATACCATTTCCTTAATAACGCAATATACCCTTTAACTTACCATAATCCTTAACACATTCTTTAATAAAGAAGGAAAAGTAGGAAAATAGTTCCATTTCAAGAAATGGAAGTGAAAGAGTTTCTAAGTTGTTTTAGAGAATTGATTTTTCTTGACCAACAGTCACAGTTGTAACAACTAAGTGTCATGATCCATATTAATGTAACATCTTTTTTTCTCGTTTAAGTAGGAATGAGTATGTATTTGCTGTCAGTTTTTCCCTTTGGCTCGCTATTTGTCCTGTTGATTCTCTAAGTTTCTGGTTTAAAAAATATAGAAATATTCATAATATGTCAAGCCTCTTTTTAAAAAGCAGACTCTCCCTGAGTCTTTCAGTGTTGGGATATAGCTCTGCTTTGATTTTTGTTTTTGAAAGGTTGACATACAGACTCAGTGATCATTTTACAGAAAAAAAAGGTGTATCTGAGCTTCCCTTTCCTGAAAAAAAATGATCCTGATAACAGAAATGTTATATAAGAAAGCCACGGCCATTATTGTCAGTTAAGTAGGCATTGTAGTTACCTATGCTATGACTTTGTACCATTGCTCTGAGAGATGCTTGATTTGGTATCATCGATGTCAAGTATTTACCCTTGGAAGAAAATACCTGAGAGGACCACTCACAGGTTCATACTGAGTGGAATGTTGTATGTTTATGAACAACTTAAAAATATTAATTTTGTGATAGCGATGAAACCATTATGAGTTTTTCCTCATTCTTTATTGCTATTGTCTTCATCTATGATACTACAAAATTACAATTTACTGAAAGATGTGAACAATTGTGTACCTACTTAAACATGTTAGCATTTATTGGATATTCACGGTTTACTCATGGTTCCCCAAGATATTGCATTTTAGAGATAACCAACCTAAAGGCAGTTGTTAGAAAGAACCGAAAGTTCTTTCTGTTAGAGGGATAGGTAATAAATACTTGAGTTTGTATGGGCTACACGACCTCCTTTGTAGCTTCTTGACTATGCTGTTGTAATGCGAAAGCAGCCATAGACAGTCCATGAAGAAGTGGATGCTGAGCATTATTTCATTCTCAATAAAACTGTGCTTTCACCAATGTATGAGGCTGTGTTTTGGGTCCTGACCCAACCCCTGAGACTTTTTTTCTTTTCTTTTCTTTTTCTTTTTTGTCAGACCTGCGCCTTGAACTCTGGGCCCAACCGCTGTCCTTGGGCTTTCTCAAGGCTAGAGCTCTACCACTGAAGCCACAGCACCATTTCCAGCTTTTGTCTATGTGTGTGGTACCGAGGAATCGAACCTGGGTCTTCCTGCATGCTAGGCAAGCACTCTACCACTAGGCCAAACTCTGACCCTGATGAGACATTTTTTCTAATTACACTAATCTTGTCTTTTGGGTCTAGACAAATATCTACTTATGGTTTGAATTCCAAATGCTTAATGTTGTTAAATCTTCTGAATCATATGAATGCTTGGCATTGCCTTTCTAGTTGTGAGATAATGATAATTCGCTCTTCTAATTCTTTTGTGAGGATGATGTAAACATAGGTGTAAGTTTTTATTTTTATCTGTCTAGTACAGGCTTATTTTGATGGTTAAGTCTGTCAGTGTATCCAGATTGAAAGTTACTTCCATAAAAAAATTATAACATTTATTATCATCTCCTGACCAGTGCATTCTGTCAGTATTTAGTAGTCACATTTTGTCTACTTAATATTTATTTTGCTGTACTTGAGGCTTGAACTCCAGGCCTGGGTGCTTTCTCTGAGCTTTTTATGCCCAAGGTTAGCATTCTACCACTTGAGCCATAGCACACTTTTCAGCTTTTTTGGTACTTTAGTTGGAGATAAGAGTCTCATTAATTTTCTTGCCAAGGCTGACTTTGAACCTCAAACCTCAGATCTCAGCCACCTTAGTAACTAGGGTTAGGAACATGAACCACCAGTGCCTGACTCATCATTTTAAAGAAAACTTGTGGTTTGTACAATTAGAATCTAATACATACATGGTAGAAACTTCAAAGTATTTTTATATGAGAGAGATTAATCCATTCCAGTGTTTTAAACAAAACCTAATAGAAATATCTTTTAGATAACAATGAAAATCAAAAGGCATCTTCTACAAAATTTTAGAAATAAATATTAAAGGGAAGCAAGCCGGGTATGGTGGCTCACACCTATAATCCTAGCTACTCAGGAGGCTGAGATCTGAGAATCGAGGTTCAAAGCCAGCCCAGGCACAAAAGGAGCTGCCACTCTTATCTCCAATTAACCTCTAGCAAACTGGAAGTGGAGCTGTGGCTCAAGGGTAGGGTGGTAGCCTTGGGCTGAAGAGCTCAGGGACAACGCCCAGGCCCAGAGGTAGGACAGTAGTCTTGAACTGAATAGCTGAAGGACAGCACCCAGGCCCAGGGGTAGGACACTTGAGCTGAAGAGCTTAAGGACAGCACTCAAGCCCAATTCAAGCTCCATGACCCACCCAACCCTCCCCCCCAAAAAAAGTACGGAAAGCAGTCAATTGTGAGTGGTTTCATTTTTGTATCTTTTTGCGTTTCCCTGTTTTCAAATTTTGCCACGGTAATTTGAAAGCAGTAGCATTATCAAATTTCAGGTAGCAGATTTAAATTTGGATAATGAGAGAGAAGGATTCAGATCTCTTGAGGTATAAGCCACACACAGATCAACATCTTAGGAGTCTCTATAAGTAGTCTTTGAAGTGGTACAGACGTTATATCTATAATGTTCTGAGTGCAAAACTACTTGGTATGACTTATTTGACGTGGACTTTGCTAAATGGAATGGAAAACACAGGCATATTATATATCCCCTTTACTAACACTTCCTGCAGTATAGCTCCACTTTGGAGTCAAGTTTATATGGAATCTTTGTGTGGCATATGATTAGGAAAACAATGCTGTATGAGTTCTGAAGCTCTCTCTTACTCATTCTTTTTCCCCACCTTACCAGTTCTTTAAATTATGACTTTTGTATCATCAGTCTTCTTAATGGCAGTGCAATCATTTTGGGGGTCAGGATTTTGCCAGAACACAGATGAGTGTGAAGTAATAATTTTTCCTAGTTAGTGCAGCATAACTAATTAAGCACTTCCTTTTAATGTTTGACTGGATTTGATAAAACCATAGTTCAAACAAATGAAGCTTGATGGCACACCTCAAAATAGTACCTGAGTTAATGGATGTCTTTTCATGGAGCCACTGAATTATTTTTTCATTCTACTTTTGTCAAGACATGAGGAATCTTGGACAAGTAGCCTGAGATATTAAAACAAAGAAGGTACATTTATAAGATATTGATCTAAAAGTTGAAGGAAATCAGTGAAATATTTTCTAAAATTATCTTTGAATGGAAATATATATATAAGTTATAAAGAATTTTACAGTTTTTCTCTCAAAATGTTATTAAATGAGAACAACTGCTTGTTATCTTTCCATTTATCACAGTGTCATGTGTTGTGTGATAATAGGTAATCTAGAGTTAATGTTTTTCAAAACTACAGTCCTTTAGATGTTACAATTAATTGCAAATAAAAATAACATTTTTTGTCAGTTATGGGGATTGAACTCTCAGCCCGGGTGTTGTCCCTGAGCTCTTCAGCTCAAGGCTTCCGCCCTACCCCTGGAGCCATAGAGCCACTTCCCCTTTTTTAGTGATGAATTGGAGATAAGAGTCTCACAGACTTTAGTGCAATGGTTGGCTTTGAACCACAATGCTCAGATCTCAGCCTCCTGAGTAGCTAGGATTACAGGCGTGAGCCACCACGTTCGCTCCAAAATATTTTTTTTTTAATTGCCGTGATAATGTATAGAGGGGTTACAGTTAAATTCTCCAGGTAGTAGGTGCATTACTTCTCACACATTGATACTCCTCATGTTTTTGTCCCCCAAATAAATTATTGATCAGAGAAAATTCTCTGTTACATGTAAATTGAAATCCAGTGAAATATTTTCTAAAATTATATTTAAGGAGGTTCTATGTAGCAAAGTAGTTTATGAATGCCGTGCGTCTTGACCAGCATTGCCCCTTCAGCATGCCCACATCCCTTCCAGAACCCACCCCTTCCCTTACTTCTCTTAGTTTTGTGGTATATGTAATGAATTCTTGACTGCATTGCCTTTCCCTTTCCCCTTCCTTCCTCTTCCTCTCTCCCTTTGGCCCCCCTCTTTGATGTACCTATTTCCTAGGGTAGATTTTGTTGGGCTTTGACATAATCTTTCTAAAAGGTTATATCTATATGAGCTTTCCACGGGATCTACTATACTACACTCCAGTCAATTCATTTGAATCCACATGTAAACCACCCAGAATGTTTATTTGTAGATTTATAGCTAATACAAATCAGGGAAACCATGTAAACCTTGTTTCTCTGGGTCTGGCTTCCTTAACTTAATTTTTTCTAAGTCTTTCCATTTCCTTAGGAATGATGCAATATAATTCTTTCTAATAGTTGAGAAAAGTTCCGTTGCATTTATATAGCACATTTTCTGGATCCGTTTGTCCATTGAGGAGCATCTGGGCCGATTCCATACCTTGACATTGGTGGAATCTTTTTCAAAGAAATAAGACCACATGTTTACAAAGTTATTGCGTACTCCTCACTAATAAAACAGATGTACCAAAAAAAAGTTGTGTTCCAAACAGCTGCCCTTGCTAGAAGTGGCCTCTTACTTTTCAATTTTAATATTAACTGTTTGACAACCTAAATAGTGCTTTCAATTTTTATCTGAACTGTCTGCAGATAAACAATTCTTATACACTTTATTCATCAGTTTGGAAAAACAAGACATCTTCAGCAGATATTCAGAAAATAAGTGTCAGGGACACTCTGGGAACTAATCAACGAATCAAGGAGCGTTGTGTAAGAGATGCACACATGGTATAATGAGAATGCAGAAGTCAAGTTTGAATTAGGTTCTGAATTTCCAATGACAGGGCTTAAATTCATATCTCTAACCTCAGACAGAAACCTGTGGAAGTTTCTCTCCTAGTCCCATGTGATATTCTCTTGCCATAGAAATGTTTGTTTAAAATAAGTTTGGTTTTGTTACATGCAGAAAACTAAAAATTGATCCCAGCCTATCGCCATGCACAAGCATTATCTCAAAATAGATCAGAGACCTCAATATCAGTCCTGAAACTTTGAAACTGCTACATCATAGAGTAGGAGAGACACTGGAACTCATAGGCATAGGCAAAAACTTCCTGAACAGAGTCTCAGGGTCAAAACAGATTGGAGAGAGACTTGACAAATGGGACTACCTAAAAATAAAAAGTTTCTGCACAGATAAAAGCATAGCTCCTAAAGTAGAAAGACAGCCAACCAACTGGAGAAAGATATTTACCAATAATACATCAGACAAATGCTTAATATCCAGTATTTACAGGGAACTCAAGAAACTAATCCCCCCCCCCCAAACCCAACAACCCAATCACTAAATGGACAAGGGAACTAAAGAGAGACTTATCCAAAGAAGAGGTTAAAATGGCAGAAGAACGTATGAAAAATGCTCATCATCCATGGTCATAAAGGAAATGCAAACAAAAACAATCCTAAGATACCACCTTACCCCAATTAGAATGGCCAATATTCTGAACTCAGACAATGACAAATGTTGGCAGGGTTGTGGAGAAAGAGGAACCCTACTGCACTGCTGGTGGAAATGTAGACTAGTTCAGTTCAGCCACTCTAGAAGGCAGTTTGGAGGTTTCTTAAAAAAAAAAAAAAAAAAAAAAAAAACCCTAAAAATAGACCTTTCCTATTATCCCACCATACCATTCCTGGGCATCTACCCTAAGCATCATAACCCAGGATATGATAAAGACACCTGCTCAGCCATGTTCATCTCTGCACTACTCATAATAGCCACGTAATGGAAACAACCCAGATGCCCCACTACAGAGAAATGGATACAAAAAATGTGGCATATATATACAATGGAATTCTACAGAGCCAACAGACAAGATAAAATAATGGCATTCACTAGGAAGTGGATGGAACTAGAGCGAATCATGTTGAGTGAGATTAGTCAAGACCAAAGGAACAAAAGGTGCATGGTATCCTTAATATGTGGCTATTAGATCCAAACAGTACAAGAGTGATGACTCAATATTTGGATACCCAAGGTTATGGACATGGTCTTGGAGATATAAACATAGCTACATAGGCATAAAAATCTATGATGGGCTATATACTGTATAGACATAATGTTACATAGATTGATATGTATCTATGACATGCAAACTCTCAGCTTAATTTTAATTATGTTCTAAAATCTATGTGCCAGTGATTGTATATAGAGTCCCTTCTTGAATACTTGTTTGTTAAACATGACATTTGAAATATGATGTAAAAATCAATGTTAATAAAATCTTTTTTAAAAAGTTTGGCTTTGTATCTTCTTTGTGAAATATTGAGGGCTACCCTTCATTCCTCCTGTCTAGCCTCTCAGCAAGGAAGCCTTTATTGTTGGTCTTCACTCAGTCAGATATTATTTCAGATGGCGATGGTTTTAGCACCTAATGACCTGAACAGTTAGCATAAAACGTCATAAAATGATGCTGCTTTTGTGGAATTAAACCATGTGAAGTAGAATCTTTAGGGATGGGGGAGAATAGGAATCCATGCTAACTTTACTCAGCTCTCTGTAAAAATACCAGGAGGTGTTTCTAAATGTCAAACTTTGAAGTAGATGCTTGACAGATTAGTTGGCAATGCCAAGAGCCATATTTTGGAGTGAGAAATATAATCTGTATTATATAAAATACTATTTTAAATAGCTACACATGTTTCAAGCTATAAATAATATTCCCTTAAATGTACCTTTAAAAAATTAAATAGTTGTATAAAGAGGTTCCAATTCTATAAGTCAGGTTAAGAACATAATACATCTTGATCAGTGTCAACCTTTTCATCATTCTCTCACATTTTCTCTCTTACATCCTTACCCTCAAGTTACATAGTTCAATTTTTGCATAAAGTATATTGAGTATAATGACCGTGTTTTCTCACTCTTCCTCTCTTTGTGTCCCTTCTTCCCCTCATTTCCACTTCAAACGTATTTCCACTCCCTGGTATTCATATTGTTAAACAGTTCACTAGTTGTTTAGAGGAGTTATTCCTTGGACTTCAGTCAGTTTGTAAATTCACTTTTAATGAATTTCTAACATGCATATGCACACATATATATGATTAAATGAATCGATGCACATATATACATACACACACATATATATGTAAATTATCAAACACAAGATTCTGCCTTAGGTAGCAAGCTCTAATCTTCGACTCTCAGGATTTTGTTCTTGACTAGCTCGGTACTCTTTCTGTCCATGCTGCATCAAGTCCAGTGCCAGTGTGGAATTACCATAGGAAGGCGTATGAAAAGCCCAAGGAGCTCAAACTATTTAGTACCTGGGAAACAGGAAGGACTTTTTGAAGTCTGTCTGAAGGAAGAGACAGAAAATCTGGACTTGGAATTGCAGCCAAATGCAAACATTTAGGTTTCATTAAAAGTCTCTTGACATGTAGAAAGTAGTCTTTTTTTCCCTCCATTTTTCAGTTTTTCTTGGCAATGACAAGCATTAAATGTCTATCTTGTTTTCGTCCAAACTCTTAGATCTTCTGAGTGGTAAGTATCTCTGCTATGCTGTTTTATGAATCGATGCATAAACATGGGCAAATCTTTCTCTGTCTCTTAAGAAAGTCCTTAGTTTGGATATTAGGAAAATGGTTTCATTTTAGAAGTGATAGAAGTAAAATGTAGGAGGCATTGTGGTGCATACCTATAATCTTAGGCCGAATGAGAGGTTGAGGTCAGCCCGGGTTATACTATAAGTTTGAGATCAGCCCTACTACAAAGTGAGGGTATGTCTCGAAAAAGAAAATGTACGCTGGGCACCATTGGCTCATGCCTGTAATCCTAACTACTTGGGAGGCTGAGATCTGAAGAGCGCGGTTCAAAACCAGCCCAGGCATGAAAGTCTGTGAGACTTTTTTCTACAATTAACCACCAGAAAACTAGAAGTAGCACTGTGGCTCAAATGGTAGAGAGGTAGCCTTGAGCTGAAGAGCTCAGAGACAGCGCCCAGGCCTAGCTTTTAAGCATATATATGCATATGCGTATATATATATACACATATATATCTGAGTATTTTGGGGAGAAAAAAATTAAGATGGAATTGACATTCATGTGGTAATGGCATTTGACTTAAGAATTCATTAGGAATTTCATGTTTTTCAGCAGTAGTTGTTTAAAATTCAGTAAACTTTCACACAGATTTCTTGACATTGAGAAGAAGGTTGTGACATTGCACACATCCAGGAGCTGCTCTCTCCCACGTAAGGGTGGAATACTAAAAGCCATTGCTCAGCCCCTGTTAAGAGGCATTAACTTTAAAAAGATGACTGACAGCTTTCAGATTTCCACACATCCCTCCACACTATGTTCCAAACAGTAGCATTTCTTCTTCAAAACTCATTGTACATTTAAAACCCATTAGGTTAATTACTGTAATTTTCTGTTTATAGACACTTCACATGTCTTTATTTGTGTTTGGAGGGTTTTTTTTCCACTGAGAATTGGTGAATGACTTTTTTTTCCTAATCTTTTGCTTTGGAATGACTGCTCTGTTTTGATTTTTGTAAAAGGTAGTATTTATTGATTCAATGGAATATGTCAAAAACCATTCGGTGCACTCTGCTAAGCACTGGATTATGTACCCTCTGTAGAAACTCTTAATCCTATGGGGGAAAACAGTCAAGTATACAATAATATGTTATACAGTACTAACAAAATTTGCAAGAAAGAAATGTAGGCTAAATAGGGAAGTTGAGGCATCCTGGAAACACTCTCAATGAATTGGGTGAGTTCTGTAGAACACACCATCACAGGAACAGCATGTGGGATTGCTTAGGGTGGAAAGAAGCCTAGGAAGATTCTGTTCAAGTTTATATCTTTATGGATTGATACCTTGGAGTAGTAGTAGACGGGAAGGCCATAGACTTCAGCAACCCTGATCAAGAGAATTTCCAGTAAAAAAAGAAAAGATACTTCTTTCAGGATAGTAACTTCAATGGCAAGCAATGTGGAAGATTGATGGTGGGCTAAGGGCACCACAAGAATAACTCTGCTGCATACTACTTACGGCTGTGAAAGATACTGCAGATTCTATAACAATGAATACTTTTTAATTGATGACCCTTGAAGTACTTATCTAGAAACTGAACTGTTGATCTCTTGGCCCTTTTCCCCCCTCAAAATAGATTTGAAACAAAATTTGTTCCAAGTTGTTTGGCACTCTGTAAACTAGGGAAAAGAACATTACATAACTTACATTTAAGTACCTAGATTGTATAGAAATATATACTAATTCCTGGTAACTTGCTTTCAAACCTTGTTCTACGCAAATTGAAGCATGATTGAGGTGGTGAGGCAATGCATTATAGAGGCAAGTCTAGGAAGAAGCTATGTTGCAGAAGAGGAAAGGTTTAGCCTCAACTCTCAAGCTGTCAGACATCCAGTGCTCATTCCAGATTAAATTTATTCAGCACCTAGAAAAAAGAAGCAACTTTTACAATGGACTTTATTATCAAGCATGAATAAAAAAAATTCTGAAATCTGTTTTAATAATTCTGAGTTACTGTGTACTGAAATACGGGGTTCTTAGATGTTTCCAAGGGTACTTCACTTTCATATTAATGGACACTGTCTATTTTCCTCTCAAATCATGTTTTCCAGTGCTGCTTTCCTGTGCCCTCTTGGTTCTTTTCTGGAGTATCTCTTCTGTCTCTGAACATTTATTGTCCCAAAATATCATCCCAGTAATCTACTGTTACACACCAGGAATTTTGCCATGAGATGCACTGTGTTTGCATGTTTTGTGATGTTGAGAATCTCATCAGCCAGCTCCTCAAAGAGAATGGTGATGTGGAGAAGAGTGATAACCAAGACAGACTGAGATCAAAACATGAGTGAGATTTTTGCCTCTTCTAATGGTTTTCTTCTACTGATCTTACATTTTGCCTACTTCAGACCCTTTTTTTTTAATAAAGGAAGGTTAGTTGCCTGCAGATTAGAAAGCAGTTTGTGATCTAATTTGGTGTTAAAACTTTGGCTAGGTGTAATTGCTAATGAAAAGGGCAATCTTCTGCTGAGTAAGAGCTCCCTTTGTGAAGTCTGTGTATGAAGTGGCCAGTGACATAAATGGATTCTTTGTGCCTGGAAACATCTGTCAGATGGATATGTTTCAATAGTCACATTAACAGGAGGAAATGCAAACTTATCTTTATTTCCACTACAAACAAACTTTTTTTCTGGAATGAGAAGTTTAAATAAATTTCTTAAAATAATTATTGTTTTAAGTTCCTGGTCACCAAGAGAAGATTTCAAACTCTAAAATGGGGATTGGAAGGAGATTCTCCTAAATAAATAGAAAATAGAACTAATATAATTTGAGAAATGACTTGAACATTAAGCAAGTGGTTGTGTAAATCTGCACAATCTGAAATGCTATACAAGAATGGATGGCACTTCTAAGGGTTCCAGTAGGATTCTGAGGTTGAAGATGACATTATATCTATCACCTCTCATTAATCTTTGCCAATAAGTTCTAAACTTAAAAGCCTTATAGTGCACTGACCGAACACTATAGAGTTGCTCACCAGAAGATTTAAGTTACTAGTTTTTCCCCTAAAAATGGATTTCTCTAAGTAAACAACTTAGTCTGAAATGTTGAAACAAAGAGGATGTCAATTTGAATATTAGATAAATGTGAAAGGAATTATAAACCTCAGTAACGCTAGTAATTCTGCTTCATGGCTCCCAGGGGTGTCTGAACATGACAATAGAGCCTGTCAAGGTTGTCATTTACTAGAAAGACCTGAAAGCTTGAAAGTACAATATCAAGAGGACAGTTGACAGACTGTATCTGCCTGCCAAGATTCTGGATCTACTGATGTGAAGTTTTAACTCAAGAGGATCAATGCCAGCTTCAAGAAGGAAACCTGGCAGGACTTGATGGTTTCTCCTAAGTCAAAACCTGTTCTCAACCATGCTTACCTCTTCATTGGTCTCTTTGCTCCTTGATTGTCTTTCAGAGCACATACTGAAACTTGCTGGCTGCAGACTCTAAGACTGGTAAAATGAAGTTGGTATTAGGAGCCCCTGTGCCTCTTTATCTGGCTACTGTCTAGAAGACATCAGAAGTCAGGATATCTCACTTCAGACAAACCCCAGATAAAATGGAGCTGATTTTTATGTGAAGTAGTACTGATAACAAGCCTAATTCATTTAAAATTGGAAATTGGATACATTTCCAACAAACATAAATGTTAAATAAGTGATTTCTTATTCTTATTAAAAATTATTGATAACATGAAACATGAAACCTTTTGCTTGGTGTGTGTACGATATGTGTATTTTGTTGTTGGTGATGGTGGTCTCAGGACTGTTCCTGAGCTCTTTTGCTCAAGGCTAGCCCTCTACCACCATGAACCATAGTTCCACTTCCACAATTCCAGTTTTCTGGAGGTTCATTGGAGATGAGTCTCACAGACTTTCCTGCCTGGGCTGGCTTTGAACAGTGATCCTCAGATCTCAGCTTCCTGAGTAGCTAGGATTATAGGCTTGAGCCACCAGTACCCGGCTCATGTATTTATTTTTTGCCTTTGCTATCAGAATATTACCAGCATAAGTGAAAGAAATGTATCCATCTTTTTCTCTGTTTATTGTTACCATGTAAACTGCATCAGATGAAAAAGTATGAATTCAGTAACTATCTGTTGGATAAATTAACAAGTGTCAGTCAGGACCAGGTAGAAATACAAATAGAGAAGTCAGATTAATAACAAAAGTACACATAATGAAAGGACAGACTTAACAGCTTTGGCATAAAACTTCATGGAAGAAAATTATAAAATTGAATTAAAAACATAAAACTTGGATGACTGGAGAGACATGCTGTGCTTATGGAAATAATTTTGTATTATAAAATGCTTATGCTTCATGTTAAACAGAAATGTAAATGACCAAAGGACATGCGTGATGTTATATTCCTTTAGACCAATAGAATTACAAATTGCATAAATGGACTATGGTTTCCTCTCCACGGTCATCCCTTAAATTCAGGCTTGGTGTTTGTCCTTCATTGAGAATGCTCTGAACTTTACACCTCCCTCTTGGGGCTGGCCAGTGAGTGAGAGGATACAGAATCAGAATCAATTTGGAGGCTAACCCATGTGGGAGTTGATTACCCTACTGAGCAAACCAACAGCAAGGCAGAGCCACCAAAAAAGGCACTTTCTGTCTTGCTGCATGGACTTATACAACAATGCCAGTTGGAGTACAGTGGAGATAGAGATCAATAATTATGCCACTTGGTGTCATATGAATTGTTTTAAAACCAAATCATCATCCATGCTAAGTTAAAGCTCTGGCATAGTGAAGAAATAAAGTATATTGAAAACTTCAAAAAAAGCTATAATTCTCAAAACAGCTTGGTACTGGCACAAGAACAGGCCTGAAGACCAATGGAATAGAACTGAGGACCTAGATACTAAACCACAGACCTATGGCCACCTAATCTTTGACAAGGGAGCCAAAAAAATAGAATGGAAGAAAGACAGCCTCTTCAACAAGTTGTGCTGGCAGAACTGGTTAAGCACCTGCAGAAAACTAAAGTTGGATCCTTCTTTGTCACCTTGCACTAGAATTAACTCCAAATGGATCAAAGACCTGGAGGTAAAAGCTGACACACTGAAAACTTTACAGGAAGGAATAGGAGATACACTAGGCCTCCTTGGCACAGGTCGAAACTTTCTTAATAAGTACCAAGAATCACAACAAATCAGAGAAAGGCTGGATAAGTGGGACTGCATTAAACTGCAGAGCTTTTGTATGGCAAAGGACATAGCTAGTAAATTAATTAGGAAGCCTACAGAGTGGGAGAAGACCTTCACCAACCAAACAACGGACAAAGGCCTCATATCTAAAATATATCAACAACTCAAAAAATTGAATCACTCCAAAACTAATCTCCAAAGTAACAACCATCCCATTAAAAAATGGGCCAAAGACTTAGTCTTCTCTGAAAAAGAAACAAAAATGGCCTATAGACACATGAAGAAATGCTCAACATCTCTGGTCATAAAAGAAATGCAAATCAAAACAACTCTTAAGATTCCACCTCACTCCAGTTAGAATGGCCAGGATCAGGAAAACGAATAATAACAGATGCTGGAGGGGATGTGGCCAGGAAGGATCACTACTACACTGTTGGTGGGAGTGCAAACTCGTTCAACCACTATGGAAAGCAGTGTGGCAGTGCCTCAAAAGGCTAAACATAGACCTCCCCTATGACCCAGCAATTCCACTACTTGGCATTTACCCAACCATCCAGAAACAAGGGCATACTAAATCCACTAGCACAACAATGTTCATTGCAGCACTATTCACCATAGCAAAGATATGGAACCAACCCAGATGTCCCTCAGTTGATGAGTGGATCAACAAGTTGTGGTATTTGTACACAATTGAATTCTATGCTGCTGTCAAAAGAATGACATCGCCCCATTTGTTAGGAAATGGAAAGACTTAGAAAAAAATCATATTAAGTGAAGTAAGCCAGACTCAAAGGAACCTAGGCTCAATGGTTTCCCTCATTTGTCATAATCAGTAGAAACCTTGGGCTCTACTAGCAGAGATCTGCAATAGAGCAAAACCTTGATACATAAGGCCATATAGTATGAAGCTAATTGAAAAGACCTCCAGGATATTGAAACAAAAGCCATATAACGAATGATTGTTGTCCTTAATGTACTATGTTGTCTCTCATCTCCTTTGCTGTCCCTTGGTTATCTCATATTGGTCTAGTATCTCACTTTGTTATCTGATATATTGAATTTATTTGTATTTGGTTATTTGAAATTTGATAGGGAAGGGGGGAAAACCAAGACGGGTGGGGGTTTGGGGGGGAGGGTAATGGGTACCAAGACATGTGAAAGGGTATCAGTGTATGTGAATTAATGCACCTTCTATCTGGCAAATGTCATGTAACCCTTTTACTAATTACAATTAAAAAAAAAGAAAACTTAAAAAAAAATCAGTCTGGGAAAATTCAGAAAAGTTCTTTGTTCCTTTGGACCCGGTTGTAACTTGGTGGAGGATCCTTGGTCTTGGCCACAGTGCTTTCTTCACTTCCCAAGTTCATCCCTCCAGACCTCATCCCTCTGGACTTTGTGACACAGCACAGCCCCCAGCTAAGGGTCTTTCTCCAGCTAGCTCAGTCCAACACAACACATGACTGTGGGTATCGATAAACACAGAGGAAAAGTTCCAAAAACAATACAATATTGGGACGTCCAAGGAGAATGGTTCACTCTGTTTACATCTTTAGTGTCCTATTGAGCAAACGTAAGGTCCCTTCTTTTGTAATTTCAAGCACTGAGAATGTACTTTATGAAACTTAGTAATGATTCCTTTTAACTCACTATTCCTAACATAGCCATTCCTTTTGCTTGCCTTAAAAAGAAACGTATTGGAGGTTTGTCTTTTTCCCCCTCACCTCCCCTTCTCTTCCTTCCCTTAGAGCTTGAACTCTGGGCCTGCCTGGCCACTGTCCCAGAACTTTTGTTGTTCTTCTGGTGTTTTTTTTTTTGGGGGGGGGTAGTTTAATGGAGAATGGGTCTCACAGACTTTAACTGTCCTAGCTGGTTTCAAACTACAATCCTCAGATCTGAGCCTGGTTCCTAAAGTTTCTTTTAATGTACTCAGAAAAGTAACATAGACTTTCTGCAGTTTTTTCCTTGTGCTAGCAAAGAATAGATCAATAAAATTAAAAGGCTTAACTATAAAAAGCAACTAAGTTCAATATAATTTATTTTATATACATTGAGACCACAGGTACTAAATCTTCATGGTTTCAAATTTAGGAACAGAAAGTACATATAATCTACAAAGTAAGTATCGCTAAATATATGCCATATTTTTTTGCCAGTCCTGGGCTTGAGCTCAGGGCCTGAACACTGTCCTTGGATATTCTCAAGGCTAGAGTTCTACCACTTGAGCCTCAGCACCACTTCTGGCTTTTTTTCTATGTATGTGGTACCGAGGAATCGAACCTGGGTCTTCATGCATGCTAGGCAAGCACTCTACCACAAGGCCAAACTCTCGGCCCCATATGCCATACTTTTGACAATTGCAAAACAGTACCATTTTATCTTCCTTAGTCTCTCTTCTTCTGACTTAATAGACTGAATATAATTAAGTAATGAAAAATGATTTCCTCTAAGTAAACATCAAAATTATTCAACTCAGTAGACTGGTTTTCCTGACCAAAGTTAATAATGATAATTATGATAATATCCTTAAAGAATAGCATTCAACCTTTCTTCTATGTTAGCCTTATTAAGCTGGGAAAACACAAATATATCCTTATCCGTCATTTGTGGCTACCGTACATTATTTGAAAGTGTAAAGAACTTATTATTGCATCAAAACCAGAACTGATTAATAAAAAAAACTACTATAAGGTTTTGAAACAAAGTTTTTTCAAATTCGGAAAAATTTCAAGAAACTCTTTTCCAGAAATACTTTATGTTAATGTTGTCTCCTGTTGCAAACCACTTGACAGTATTGAATGTAGGCTATTATGCAAATCTATAATGTTAAGAGGAGACTGATTGATCTTTTTCAAGGAACTGACCTTCTAAGTCATTGGGAGATTTCATTGAGGAGATTACCTTTCTGAAGTAAAAATACTTGACATTCTAAAGGCTGGTGCCGAGAAGAAGGCAATGAAGACTGACACAGCTATCTCAGCATGGTCCTAGCTGAAATATAGAGATACAGTTTGGTCATCCATAGTTTATTACAGGAAGAATACAAAAGGGAAGGCCTTGATCGAAGGATATTACATACATATATTACAACAATATCACAGTGAGATCCTTTACAAATAACATGTGCTAATTTTAAAATATTACAGTCTGTGGAAGTAGAGGCAAGGCTCAAGTGGTAGAATGCCAGCCTTGAGTGAAAGAGCCAAGAGAGAGCATGAAGGCCTGAGTTGTAGCCACAGTACCCACAAACAACAATTAAAAGAGACAATCACAGCCTGTGTGCTTTTCCTTTCTGTCTCCTTGAAGGTCGGCAACTTCCTAGGATGCTGTGGTTCTCCTAGTCTCTCTGAACCTTACCAAAAGGAGTTTTGGAAGCAAGGTCTTAAATACCTTCACTTTTCCACTGTCACATCTCTTAGTTGAGCAGTGTTTCCTTGTGTGATAGCTAGAGTAAGTATGTGCCTCTGTTTGCCCACGACACTGCTGGTTTGTGCATATCATCCTCCTATAATGAACACATCTTTTCCTACGTTAGAAGATCAAAATCGTGTAGTCTAACTGCTCACAAGCATTACCTCACATGTTGAGTCCAAGAACTCCAGGAACTTCCTGGAGGGAAAAAGTGGCTATGATTTAGTGTAACAATAAGGAAGCTGAGGTATTATTATTATTATTATTATTATTATTATTAATTTTTGTCCTGAGGTTTAAATTCAGGGCCGGGGTACTGTCCCTGAGCTGCTTTGTGTTCAAGGCTAGCACTCTACCACTTGAGCCACGGATCTACTTCTGGCTTTTTTCTGTTTATGTGGTGTTGGGGAATGGAACCCAGGGTTTCATGCATGCAGGCAGTCTACCACAGGCCACATTCCCAGCCTGGAAGCTGAACATCTTGAGAGAGATGCTCATTGCTAGTAGGGAGTAAATGGCAGAAGCTGTATCAGGGCTCTCCACTCCTTTTGTAAGATTCCTCACTGCATACTCATAGAGCAGACTCTTGGGCAGGTCAGGTACTGCTGTTCAGCACAATGCTTCCATTTTGACAGCATATTTCTGTATTCAACATAGGTTTAGTTGTTCATGTGATTATCCCAAGATTGTAGTTAAATGACTGGGTGGTGGGTGGAGAGTTGGTGTTCCTTGTACATGTTTATTGTGAGTGACCTCCTCCAGTGCCATCGCTCATTAACTGGCAGGACACATTGCTCACTCTTCTGACAGGAGCACCTCTGTGAGTGAGGAGTCTCTGTAGAGACATCCGAGGTTCCACCCAATAGTCTCAGGAACACCAAGATTTCTGGCAGCCGCTCTAACGTCCAAACTCATATCCTTGGCGTGCTGATCCTGCTCTCTGCCTTCCATCCCCAGTTTGTGACACATATTGTCATGCCAGAAAATTCCAAACTCAAAATTAGTTCACGGAGTACTGTCTTACACACTGACAGGCTTACATCTTAGGATCTTGCATCCCCTCAGATTTTGCCTTTTCTGCTCCATCTTACAAGCCTGTATCATCATAATTTACAACTACCACAGGAAAATCAGATATTAAACAATAATTCAGTTATTTTGGATTTGTCTAGGAGGAGATTTTTTAATTTGCTGATATTTTAGGACTGATAATAGTTGCCAGAGTGGGGAGAGTAAATAATGAAAGGGTGACATCGATCAAGATACATTGTACATAACCTGATCTCTTGAATGATAACCTTTTTGTGCAACTAGTTAGAGATAATTTTAAAAATAACAGCACAGCTTACAAGAAGAAAGAGTGCAAAAATAATTTGTTACGAAACAAGTAGATGCATTTGAAAAGAAAAAAGCATTTAATTACATTTTAGTATATTTGTAGTGATTCATGATGGCTATTTACATCAAATGATTTTTCTAATATTAAATATTAAATCCATTTAAATGCAATAAGTTGTATGGAGAATTTTCATCTTTATTTCACAGTCATGCTACTTAAAATTCACCATTAGATCTAATAAGAAATTATATTGAAATTACTCTGTACATTGAAATGAAGCATAAATCAATTATTGAAGCAAGGAATTTTTTCATCATTATAATGATTATCAGAATAAATTTAATTCTTCAATGCTGCCTAATGATACCTTCAATAACAAAAATTTGCATAGACTTAATTTTTATGGGGACCTCTTTAAATGTGTTTATAATGTCTTTTTTCAGGAAAAACAATATTTTAAAGAATTCTCATGTAGTATTGGATTGCTCTCCATGCCAGATTCACTTATCTCTAATTCCCTAGAAACAGTGATTACATTTAGCCTAAGTACACTGTATTCTCACCCATTTAACATCTAGTACTCCACCAAACACTAGGTTAGGCTGGTAAAACCAATCAATTCATGGAACTGACATTATAGTAAGTATGTATGCCAGTGGCTTCCTTAAGTGTGATGTCAGTTTACTTTCAGAATGAAGTTTGGAAAATTTTCTTTTGGAATTACATGAAAATTCCTGTAGTCAGGCATGAAATCCAGACACCCAGGCAGTGCCATCTGCTTGAACTTCTCATCTGCTGTGGAAAATAAACAGGGAAAATATGAAAATCTAGACAAGTTTTCCTGATTATATCCCTGTGCAAATTAATTCAATTATGTGATCACCACCATTTTTATTACCATTATGCTGAGAACTTGGGAAGAGCTTTGCTTTTGCATTGGCTTATTAGTCTTCACAAGGATCTTCCTTGTTTTCTTGGTGCAAGTGTGTCCTAGTTTGATTAGCACCTTTCCCAGGGACTTAGATGGTGGTATTTTTTATTACCTCTCCCACACACAGATTACTAAATGAATAGATATGTGACCCTCAGACTTTCTGAACATTGATCTGCATATAAAGCCTGAAATTCATCAGAACTGTGGTATTTGTTAAGTAACTACATGCATTCAAGGGCTTCTTAGCAGTATAACACAAGCATTGCTTATGGAGGTGGCAATCAGAAGGGTAGACATTGAACCTCCTGCAGAAGTGAATATGCTCCCTCCAAGGCTAGAGTGGGACCCTTGTAATCCTGATCCTGGAGGAAGCCAGCTGATCAGTTATGAAGGGAGTAACTCCTAATAGAGGAGACACTAATAACCGAGAATGAATTAACAGACAGATAGCTGAGGTAGAATTGATCATGTTATCACTTTGGTGTAGAAAACTTACTGGTGAACTTGGCTATTGGGAGTATAAAGATGACATTGGTGTCATTTTAATATGGTATCAAGGAAAAGGTTTATAACATTTATGCAAGATGAATTGCAGATTTTTTACTTATACTTGGAGAATCAGAAACTCAGGCAAATCAAAAACTGGAACCACTAAATACAAAAGTATTTAGTGACTTTGTTTTTATATCCATCATAGTGAGCTCTCAATATATGACTTGAGGACATGAAAAAAACAACACAACATATGCTTTCGTGTTTCTTTTTCCACTTAGAACCTAGCAAAGCAAATCCAGTCCAGTACACTGAGATTAAACTAGACAGTCTCATTAGGCCAGAATCTAAGTGTGTTCTGCCACTAAGCCAGGCAGGCATCTAAGCCAGGTTCTGCCATTAACTCGCCAACGGACTTAAGCAATGAAATATGTGAGTGATAATTTACCAAACTCTGTTTCTTTCTCTTCTTCCATTTTCGTCCAAGATCACATTCATTTTTCCTGAAAAAGGTAAAGTATTTCATTGAATTATCTGAGTGCATTGAAAGAATAGGGCTTGTGCGAGGGTGCTTATCTGCACCAAGTCTGTCCTATAGAGAAAAATCCTGAGGCATGGCACTGCCAGGATGTTTGGAGCCAGCAGTGTTATAAAAATAATATGAGATTCATAGCTTAGTGTTTTCTAGTTTCAGCTACCTGAAGTCCATCAGTTTTCCATCTGTCTCTGTCACTCAAGGTCGTGATGGGAAGCTCTTGTTTTCTTTCCACACAGTATTTTTCTCAATGCACAGAGTATCATAGGTACTATGACCAGAGTTTGTTGAACTCTTTAGGCATTGTTTATGATTTAAACAGAAGTCAGCAATGACTTGTCACCTATGACCTATAGAACTCTTCTATGTTTCTCGGTTGCTGTTTAGCTTTGGACCTAGAGTGACAATGGCAGAGAAGGATGTTGAATTCATATAGCCTCTCAGTAATACTTATATGTTTATCTGGTTTGTTGAGTTAGCATGTGTTTTAGATGCCATTGGATCAAACTTCTACCAAAAACAGGAATCTTTCCTCTGATTTCCTGGAGGTCAGGTATCTACGAGTAGACTATATTATCTCAAGTAAAGAATATTGTTTTGGCTTAAGTTCCCTCTTGCACTCCGTTCCTTTACTCTCTTTCTTCTGCTCTGTAGGCTTCGTTGAATCTATATGGTATATCATATATGAACAAGGCATAGGGTTAGGCCACAAGCTCATAATAATACCTTGGAACTGTTATGGATAAATGGATTCATAGAATGTTCACTCCTCCTCCCTCCCAAATGAAACATGCAACAAGGAATTCTGATTCCTAACTATGATCTTATCACTTGAAGACTAGGTAATATTTTGGTAATAATGAATATATGTTATAGTGTCTGTCACACGATTGATTTGAGTTTCTGTGTGCGGGGCTTGAACTTTGTAACCTGAGCTCTTGGTTAACTTTTTTGCTCAAGCCTGTGTCTCTACCACGTGAGCCATATCTCCTCTTACTTTTTTCTCCTTTCTCAGTCATAGAATTGTCACTTGCACTGTTGCTTCTCAAACCTGTTCAACCTTACAATTCTGGTAGTTCACGATTAGGAAACTAAAACCAAGTAAAACCAATAACTTGCATACAATCTAAGCATTGTATACTTCCTAGAATAATATTGATTCTGTCATTTTCTAAATGTCAGCATGAAAGCTATGCTCCTGAATCAGGCTTTGTGTTTAGCTCATCACATTGGTCTTCGGTAGTTGTTTTGAGTCTTCACCTCAAGGACTTAGATTTTGTTCCTTTCTATTAATATTGCCCATTGTTTATTTGGACATTTCAAAAATGTTTATGTTTACCTAGATTTTGATAATTTTGTTAGTATATTTATAAGGGATTCTATCGGTGTGTCTTACATTTATTTGGTCTTAATCTCTTAAACTAATCTTTTTAATCATCACAGCTTTCTTCTAGCTCAATTTGTCCAGATTTCCTAAATTAGACTTCACAGATCAACTCTGCTGCAAGATTTTGAGCTCTAGCTCTGATAAAGCTTACAGACTATGACAAGCGATACATACAAATGCATGTGGAAAATTGTGAAGTATAGTCGACTCTAAAATGTTTATATTTGCGATTTAATTTGCTAGCTTGGGGGATATGGACATTGTGATGCATTTTACAGTTTGGTCTGAGGATGAAGGGGTTTGTGGGGATCAGTCCACTCCAATAGGGAAATTACTAGTAAGAAAAGATGTTGCTTAAAATTTTCACTGTAAACTGTAGTATGTTTATTGATTTCCTGGTTGCAACAGTTTGAAGGCAAAACTTCCACATCCTTCTATTCTGAAATATCTCATGTGAAAGCTAGGAACCTAAAAGGAGCTGCATTGTACACACAGTGAACTCTCATCTTCCTCCTCGTTGGGTGGATGTGGTTTGTACTCACCATTCTACTTCATCTTCATTCCCTGGGAAGTCTGTTCCTCCTTGCAAGCTTAAGTAGGAGCTTGGTCACAGACGTCGTCAGGGAGCAGCAGTATGTGAACAGTCCACATGAGGCATTGCTCACAAACAGAAAAACCATCAGCAACCAGATGGCCAGATGATCACCACCGTGTGCAGTAAAAAGAAAAAGATTTACCCCTTTTGATAGCCAAAGGACACGATGTTTATGAAAAGTATTGTTGTAGGAAACACACTTTTTTTAAGTGAATTTTCTATCACAATATTTTCTGTGATCACTCCTCTGTTTTACATAGAGGTTATTTTTTATAAAAGCATTCTCAGAGACAAGCTGATAAATTCATTTCTTTTTTTTTCATATTCTAGTAGGAAGGGTATTTGTCCTCCACAGAATGTAGCCATTCCTATGTGCAACACTCAGATAGGCAGTACGTTCCATTACGCCCCTTGCACATGAGGAGAAAGAAAGCAGTAAAGATCATGACTAGGTCAGGCTCAGGTATGAGACCACGAAGTGACTTGTACTTTCATAACTCCATAGCTTATGAGATAAGTCTTTCGGAAAAAGCTGCTTGATGTAGCATATATCCTATCAGACAGTTGTGACAGGAGAGGAAACATATCTAAATTAAATCATTGCCATAGCCAAGCCTAGTAGGTACGCTTTGTCAGCGATGACAAAGTTCTCATATGTATTATAAACTCAGGGTTTGGAACTGAACAGGACAACAGATAATGTAATCCACTTCCTCAGTTCTCAGATGCAGCAACCAATCCTCAAAGAAGCTATGTAAATTACCCAGGGTTGGAACAATCAACCCTGACTTACTCTGATGCACAACCCAGTCTCATGACTCTAACTTCATTGCTTAACTGCACCCCCCATCCCCGCCCGTACCCCCCCCCACCCTTGTCTTTTCCATTGTTAAGGAGACAAGACAGTAGTTAGCAAGACCACATCTTAATAAGCTGGGTAGAGCAGCCAGGCCTGTCATCCCAGCTCTGCAGGTTGCACAGGTAGGAAGACCATAATCCTAAACCAGCCCAAGGTGAAAAGGTTGAGACCCTAGAAAGAAACAGGTATAGTTTTCATTTTGTAACACATCTTATTTAACATCCAAGGTATCATCATTTTAATATGCTTTCAGTATAAAAATTACATCACATTCTTTTCTTTGAACTAAATCTTCGGTTACAATGCATTAAAATTTAAGCATGGCACATTTCAAATGCTCAAGTCAGTTGCTCTAAATATTTACATTTATGCTGCCCATCAGAAATGGCATCTAACATGTGTCTTGCTATGACATCAAGACGTACTCAGTCATTTCCTCCTCTGTATCTTCGCATGACCGGTACTGTGCAGCCGGGCCGATGCAGAGCCCGCTGCTGACCTGTGATCTCTGGCCACCACTCTGATGCTTGGCTGTCGCTGTTGCATCATCAGCCTGGTGAATGGAAGGACACCTGATGAAAGCCTGGCCCAGCAGCAGCTGCGGGGGAAGGGCCCATGCAGATGAAGACAGAGCCGCACTAGGCTTATGTGCATTCTCTTCTTCCTCATTTCCCAGGCTATGGACAGGAATTAGTATCACCCACTGACAAGCTTGTCCTCTTTGCAACACATTTCCAACACTGGCAAACAACGGTACTTAATGAGAAGAAACAGGAAGGTGGTTGAGAAGCCTACAAACATAGAACACAGAAGGTGAAAAGTGGGGGAAGATAATTATGCACTTCACACCTGAATGTGGTGGAGAGAGCCAGTTCATAAACTCCATGAGCTCACTCACTTATGCTGCCTGATTGCTATTGATTTTAAAGCCACAGAATTTATTCATGCAATATTAGTATTTTATTTTATTGATGAGAAAATCTAAAGAGGTTGGAGGCTGTTCAAAAACTTAAGCGTTTGAGTTTACTATGCCGTTCATTGATTTAACTTTCTTAAATATTATGTTTTTATAAACGACTTTGTGCATACTCATATAATAGTGAACAATTCAGAAGCCTCATACTAAAATATGTTAATAAGACATAGGATGTGTTAAAGTGAATACATTTACATCCTATAATGTAAATGTCCATAAGTTATGTTCTCCTATGTCACGTAGCACTCATTTGTACATGCCAAATTATAATGATGCTTTTTTTCCTGATTGGTTATGTTTTTGTCACATGCTCTTTGTTACTGACCATATTATAGGACAAATGAAGAAATGAAAACAATAGACATAGTGCTTGCCTTGAAGAAATACAGAAATTCATTTTTAGGGTGATAAGGCAACAAGAACTGGTATGTGACAAGTCATGCCCAAAGCGAGTGAAACATCACATCAGAGTTATGACAATTGATTTGAGAGAGAGGGATAATAAGTCTGGGATAGGTACCTGAGATAGGGCTCTAGGCCCCAGCAGAACACAGGAAACAAGATAAAAATAAAGGGATTTAGTAATTGTGGGGGTGAAGTTACGAAGACAGTCGCTGGCAGTGATGTGAACAGAGGGCTAGACATGTGCATGCAATAACTGCACTCGCACACTTCTCATAGCTCTGTGTCCCCTAGCCAGGGTCACCTAAGGTGTCGAGCAGAGGGTGAGTGGATGAGGTACCTGTGCACACTGGGATACCAGTTAATCATCAAAAAAGGAAAAAAAAAATCCTGTCATTTTGTTTGCCCATTTCCTTTTCTTCTGGCTTCCCAGAATTCTCTACCTATAGAGTTCAAATGGAGCATGAGGATTAGCATTCACATCCAAATGTAGATACCTAGGTGAGGGAAGGAGCTGAACTTGTGGCTTGAGTGTGATTTTGTTCTCCTGTGGCTTTCATTCTCACCGTTGAACTCTTGCACCCTCTGCCATGGGGAGTGCATTGTGGAGGCCCTCACCACATGCCAGTGCGTGCTATAAGACTTCCTAGCCTCTGGGACTGTGACCAGAAATGCTTCTATCTCATGAAATTACCCAACCTCAGATGTTAGAGTCAACAGAAAAGAGACTGAGACAGGTACCATTCATGGAGCTGAGTGGCACGTTCAAGATGGTGACATTTAAACAAAATGCATATTGGGAACATAGACTCCACCCTCTAATGTTCAAGGAAAATTGCATTGCAAATGCTATCATCGTTTTAGTGTCTGTTTATCTGTGTGACTGTGACTATGCGTTGTGGAAAAGAGGACAGGGGCTTAAAAAGGAAAACTGCAAACAAGTGGGTACTAAAATAAATAAAAATGATCAGAGACTAGTATAGATACTGCTGTGAAGTCTTTCTGATGCAAATTTATACCTAAGTTAGCTCTGCTTTCACCTCAGAACAACAAAAAAAGAAAGATTTAGAAAAGAGGCACTGCCACCACAAGCTACAGAATCCATTGTTTCTAGGGAAAAATTCATTTACATCAAATATCTGCAGCTGTCAGGGCATACAAAGACGTTGAAGGCATTTGTTTGGAGCTAATACTGTACTTTCTATTTATATTCTAATAAGTCGTCCACCCCCTTATGATTCTTTGTGAACCTACTCAAGTTTTGGCTCCACTGTCCTTTTATTTTTTTCCCCCTGAGACACACTTGTAATCTTTACAGACTTGTTCTGAGAGCAAAGGAATGGATGGTTAAAGAAAGAATGAGATATTATGAGATGATGGGCTTGTTGCTTTCCTCACAGGGAATCTGTGCCCAGACTCATGTAAAACTGGAGAGCTGGAGCACTGTGAGAGTTCTGGACTGGATCATACCTGGTAAAGATCAGAAAGCATGGTTCTCGCCTGCCCTTCCCTGTAGATGAATTCTATTAGCAGTTTCACGTTCTTTTCATCGAGAAGACTTTTTTTTAATCACCTGTGTTTAGAGTGATAGATGGTCTTTTAAAAAGTCTAATGTAGAAAGTGGACACAAAGCCATACAAGATAACAACAGGAGCAGCAGCAGCGGAGGCAGTGTTGGTGGTAGTAGTGGTAGTAATACTTTAGTAAATATAGGGCTAATAAAAATCTAGTCTTGGCCTATGGGAACCCATGGTCTTAGGGAGTCATGGGCCTCTGGATGTTCTCAAAGTAAAAATATGGAGAAAAACACAAAATTACCAGGTTTCCACATCTTCTAGGACGATAACCTATATCAAAGTATCAGAGTTGGAAGGCTAGGAGGGTACAGATGAAACCCTATAAAGAAGAATGACACCCCTTTTGAGAGTAGGAAAATGGGCTATGACAACTGTTTTTGTTTTTGTTTTTGTTTTGCCAGTTCTGGTCCTTGAACTCAGGGCCTGGGCCCTGACTGTCCTTGGGTTTTCTCAAGGCTAGAGCTCTACCACTTGAGCCACAGCACCGTTTCTGTCTTTTTTTCTACATATGTGTACCGAGGAATCGAACCCAGGTCTTCGTGCATGCTAGGCAAGCACTCTACCACTAGGCCAAATTGCTGGCCTTGACAACAATTTTGACAGCTAATTATTCATAAAGGCCATGGACATCTTAATTCTAAAAACTAAATTTACAATTAGGGAAGGGCCTCTGAGATCGGAGCCACTGTTTTCATTAAGTGGATGAATAAACCCAGACATGCTCAGCCACTTCCTCAAGACGTACAACCTTAATTCCAGTCTAGCTTTTTTTTTTTTTTTCAATCTTCACTGTTTTTATGCACAGCGAACACTGAAAATAGCCTGGACAGGTAAGGTGCTCCAGTTACAAAATCAGAGTGGAGATGTGTGTGTGTGTGTGTGTGTGTGTGTGTGTGTGTGTGTGTGTGTGTGTGTGTGTGTGGATGGCTTCCTCTCCACATCCCATCTGCCAAAGGCCTCTGTATCAATATTTTCCTTCCTCTCCATGGAGGAGAATCCCATTCTACTCACATCCCAGGCACCTAGTGTAATGATTGACAGTAAAGGCTGTGAGCTAGATCTAAGTTTAAGCAGTGCCAGGTGAGAAATGAACATTACAGTTGAAGAATCAGAAAGCACGGATTTGTAAGCTTTATTTTAGGCCATGAAGATGAATTATCTGAATAGTCAAAATGAGACAATTATTTAAGGATGTAGAGTATGATTATAATTTTTATAAATCAGCTTCATTCTCTTTCACCCTGACTTTCTACCAGCCTTTGGCTACACTGGCTTTATTACTTTTTAATTATTTTATGTCAGTCCTGGGGCTTGAACCTCAGGACCTGGGCAGTGTCCCTGACATTTTATTCCTAAGGCTCTACCTCTTAGAGACAGCACAACACCATTTCTAGCATTTTGGTAGTTAACTGGCATATTATGGACTTTCCTGTCCAGGCTGTCTTTGAACTGTGATCTACAGACCTCAGCCTCCAGAATAGCTAGAATTACAGGCTTAAGCCACCAATGCCAGGCTGCGTTTGCTTTCTAACTTTTATGTTGCACTACTTCCTCAAAGTTTGTATTCTCTTCAGAGCAAAAGTTAACAGCAGACTGTATGTATGACACCATCTTCTAATTTGTCCCTGTTTGTTGCTTTAACAACCTTTGACTTGCCTTTGCATTTCCACCACCATCATCTCTCCATAGTAACAGGGACTTAATAGAGAATCCTTTTGCTCCACTGTTTGCTGTTACAAATCCCATTGTTTTGTTGTTATCTTAAAGAAAGTAATGATCTTTAAAGATTTGTAATGATAATGTTTTGACATGGTAATTTAGTATGGCAATGTGGTCTCCATAATCTTTCAGTGACATTGTTTTACCATTGTCTTGACATTATAAAATCGTTTCTCTAAACTTACAGTTTGCCATTGCCTTGACATTGTAATATAGTCTCTATGGATTTGCATTAAAGTTTGTTTTGTCATTGTCTTGAAATCATAATGTCCTCTCCGTGGACTTCTCTTCACATGTATCATCCTTTCCCAGAGTTTTGCATACCCTCCCCATTAGGAGAACAATGTATACTGTTCACTTCCCATCCAGGGAACTGGGAATGATTGTTCATAGCTTCTACTTAAAGTATCACATCTCATCAGTACCTATTTTCAGGCTCTTTTATTTCTCAAGTCTCCCCAATTCTCGTTCCTGATGCAGGGCTTTTACCAAGAAGCAAAGTGGACAAATTCCCATTAGGTAAAATCTACCTGCACATTTTTCATTTTGCATATTAAACTCACTCACTCTAAAAGCATTAAAGTGGAGCAGACCATGAGGGAGCCTGGATTTCTCTAACCCATAATAGGAAACTATTTTGTAAAGTTATTCTACCTAGTACAACAGCATAGTAGAGTACTTAGAAGAGAAAATCCTGATATTTTCTCATTCAGCCAGGACCTTTGCAAATTCTCTTCTTTGTAATTTCAGGACTTCGGATGCTCAGTAGTGTAGATAGTGTCCCTTCTAGCATTTTCCTTATCCTTATACCTTCTAAAAGCAGTAAACCTGTGGAATATCCATATTTCTCCCCCTTTTCACCCACATGCTTTAGTGGTATTACTTGTCTTTGTCACAAAACACCTGCATAAATAAGCAAGTCCCATCTAGTTGGATAATGAGACTACTCCAGGAAAAGGCAATCTTTTCTTTGGAGGCCTTGGAGGAAAGATGCAGAAATAAATAACTAGGTTTCTACTGGTTGGAAAAAGGAAGAATTCTGCCTGGTGGTCACCAGTTCTGACCACAGGAATACAAAGAGCAAGCTCATAGCACTTAGTAAACTTAAACATTGTGTTAGGAGCACTTCCAAGTGCTTTATGTACACAAGCTCAGCACTACTTCCTTGTGTGTTGCTTAACTTCTACTTACTGCCCTTCTTCTTGGATTAGTAAGCCTAGAGTCACTGGTTAAGGGAACATAACTGTGTCATTATGGCAGTGAGATTTAAACCCAGTATGTTTGAACAACAGACAAAAGGTTCTTACTTCATAGGTTGCTTAAAGGAAATTTCCTTAACTTCTGAGATGTATGTTTTCCTTCAATTATGAATGTTAATAAAGTAGAATAAAAAGATGTCAGCTATACCCAAGGCTTTGGAACCAAGAGAAAGGACAAGTATTTCCTATCACATCACATTTGCTGCCTGTATTTCAAAATAATATTTATGCTTATTGCTATTTTAAAATTGCAATCATTATTGGACCTGCCTCTGTAGCTGGCTATTTAAAATCTTGGAGAAGCACATATGTTATTTTATAATAATTTAGTTTCTCTAGTATTCTCATTATTGTAACTATATTGCATAGAGTTCCTTCCATAAATTTAAAACATACCCCCATTGCAATTTTAAAGCAATCAGTATGTGTTTAATTTAAATAAAATTTTAAGGGAAAATTTTTTATCTTTCTCCTGTTACAACTAATAGTAGGCTTTGAAAACATTAAAATAAATATGCTATTATTAAAAATTAAAAGAAGCACCTGCAACTGACATACACACACACACACACACACACACACACACACACACACACACACACTTTTTTCTTTTGCCAGTCCTGGGCTTGAGCTCAGGGCCTGAGCACTGTCCTTGGACTTTCTCAAGGCTAGAGCTCTACTACTTGAGCCTCAGCACCATTCTGGCTTTTTATTTTGCATGTATGTGGTACCGAGGAATGGAACCCGGGCCTTTGTGCATGCTAGGCAAGCACTCTACCACTAGGCCAAACTCCTGGCCTTTTTTTAAAATGCTAGAATAAAACAAAGTATCAGGGTTCTCCGATCATGACATTTCTGCTTTGCTAAAAGATAGGTCCCACTGAATGGTCAGGGGTTTCTCTTAAATACGGACCAGCTCCTGCAGGGCTCTGGCAGCATCTAGTCACAGGTATGGGCTATGGGAAGCGTTCCCTGCAAAGGAGGAAGAGCCTGGTTTTGAAGTGATGTTGTGTAGATTCTTCTCAGACTTGCTAGCTGAGCAATCCAGGTCCACTTGCTGAGCCATAGATTACTCTCTTGATAGTAGAATTCCAGAAGGAGCTGAGCTGCCATACTTGGTGCCTGATTCTGAACAAGTCCTCTTCCCTTTCTTGGACTCTTTCCCTTCTCTTTTCTCATTGTGCTGAGGAAGAGAGTTTGAAATAGGAAGAAAGAGGCAGATAGGGCGGGAATGTGTGGTACTGGTGTCGTGATGGACAGGCGAAGACCTGACTCAGAATATTTGGATCCCTCCCTCCACATGTCATCCTTGCCTAACAACGTCTCTTTCGGTATGTGTGAGAGTGATGGACAGGTGTCTCAGGTTCCATAGTAATGACACACAGAGGTCACGCAGGAGCCCTCGACAGCTGATATAGCCAAGAGAAGAATCTTACAGTGTCGTGCCTGGGGCACAGCTTTCTAAAACTTACCTTCAGGTTTTCTGAATTACTTAGTCATTACTTTATGCATTGATTATTTTATTTAGATGGTAAGGCCATCTAGTTCAACAATTCCTGTCCCTTTCGTACATTTTGGACTGTTGATTCTTCTACAGATTTTATTCTAATCAATTCATATATTCAAGAAAATGCATTGATCATCTACAACGTGGATCATGGTGAGAGCAATGACAAATGGGAAAACACTTAAATGGCACTATTTTACATAGTACCAGACTATGTAAATGTCTATGTAAATAACATGTTTGATCTTTGTATCAACTTTATGATCTCTGATTTTTTAAGTGAGGAAACAACACAGAGAGGTTTCCAGTGTCACTCAGCCAGGGTTGAGTGGAGTAGAAATAAAACGGATGCAATCTGATCTACAGTCTCTGCTCTAGCCACTAAATGATGTTCCCTCTCACCACAGACAAGATGTGTATTATACCGTCCTTTAGAGGAGCTTTTGTGGGACAGCTGCATCCTAACAACAGTGAAGAAATAAGATTTGCAGTGTCCTGAATATTCTCCTGATTGTGTTTTATCTCTCTTTTTCAGTGGCTTTGAAAACAGATGGAGCAGATGCGAGTATCTTTATTCTATACATAATTCTATACTCTGAATTTTGAAGTACTGAGAAATATACTGAAAGTTGAGCTCAACTTGCAATTAATTTCTCAATTAGAAGTTTAGATCTCAACTTGTAATTTCAAAAGCACTAAAACAATCATTTTATATCATAGGTGTTTTCTTCTAGAATTCTACACAGGGCTCTTAGGAGCACCAAATAGAGAGGAAACTCTTTGTAAATTCCAAGGAACTATTGCCTCTAAGGCACATTAGAGATGGGACTCTGCCTTCCCATACAGGGTCTTCCTGGCAGTTCTCCCAGACCACTGTATGACTGGGGTCCTCTTCTGATAAGACACCATGGTGCCATTCAAACCCACGACTAGTTCCAGTTTCAAGTGTGAAGGACAAACCCCATCGCGCAGTCTGCCCATGACGAGAAGAAATGAAGGGTAGAAGCCTCTGGGCTGCAGCGGCTTCTGCAGATTTCCAGTACCAGTAATAACAGTCCTCTTGGGCTTTTCCTATCCACCTTGACGTGTCTTCCTCCATGCTCCATCCCATCTCTTTACCCGTTTCCTGTTTGTGATGCTGGCCACTCCACACTCACTGTGTCACAGAATTCATCCAGCATTTTCTTGATGAACACTGCTTTTTGGCCTTGATTTGGTGATCAGTCCGATTTTTCTCAGGAATGAGATGACACCAGTGCTTTTGGAAGCTCAGGGAGCCGAGTTTCTGTTGTCACTTAATGTGCAGTATCTGTCTGTATACTGCGGTCTTCCTAGAGAGATTTGGTTCTGAGAATCTGAAATGTCATTAATGTAGGTAAACACTTAAAATGCAGTTGAGACTTCACTGACCTGCTTCTGAGGCTAGAGTTCGTCTTGACCTTGTAGAGAGTTTTCATGGTGTCACCTCTTTGCTTTGCAAGTCTAAAATCTGAGTCTCAATGTATACAAACTTAGGGATATTCAGAAAACAACTGGTGGTGTAAGAGGGAATCCTTGTACATATCTGGCATGTTGTAGTTTCCTGGTATTACTTTCTTCTTGTACTTTTTTGCTCTTGATTTTTTGTCTTAGAGACTCAAGATTCATTTTTCTATCACAGATGATGTCAGGTGGAGCCTTGGTTCAATATTTTCAAAAACTACATTATTAAACCACAGCTCTAATCATTTAAAGAATTGAAGAATGAATGCTTTCCATTGTTTACTAAAATGTCCAAAAGTTTATCAGCTTGTAAAAGCCTGGGCATTTGCCCTGTGGGGACACGAGAAGCAGAATTGTTCCCAACTTTGAACATTTATCACAACTTTCACAACAAACATTAACAGGCTCTTAAAACCTATTCGTTATAATCACAACAGTTTTAGGCTGGGAGTTGGTGGTAGAGTTCTTGCCCTTCATATGCTTGAAGCCCTGGGTTCGATTCCTCTACCAGAAAAACAGAAAAAGCCAGAAGTGGTGTTGTGGCTCAAGTGGTAGAGCACCAGCCTTGAGAAAGCCCACGGGCAGTGCCCAAGCTCTGAGATTATGCCCTAAGACTGGCAAAAACAAAAACAAAACAAATACCCCATATCACACCAGTTTTATGCAAAGACTGTTTTATAGGATTTTGGCTCTTACATGTTTCTTATTTAAAAAAAATAATACTCAAGACTCTAATGCCAGGCTTATCATTAATTATTGAATGGGGAAAAACTTAAAAGCAATTGTCCATTTAATATATAAAATTAGTAAATGACGATTATTTAAATAATAAATGCTCATGTGTAAAGTATTGAGTGGTAATGATTGCTTCTAAAAATACTCATGTAATAGAGGAGCTCTGTGTGTAAGATGTTTGTGTTCTGTGTTGATTTGCATTCTGTACTATTCTGTTTTACATGCATGGAATTGTCAGTATATCAACTTAGAGGAAAGAATCAGTCAAAAACCACTAGACAGATGTGAAAATTGAATGTTTCCAGTAAGTTATAATGTAAAAGGAAATCCTGGTACATTGCAGGGCTAGATACAAGAGCAGACACTGTGAAGATGAGGGCTGCAACTGTAGCAACATGGGAACTTGCAGTTATAAAATTTCAGGAGGATAAGGATGAGTAAGAGCAGAAGAATTTCCCCTAATGATTCAGATGTTAGAGACTAAATCTTTTACCTGCTGTCTCATGTAAGTAACAATGGCCAGGTAGAGAAGGTATGTTGTATTCATCTGGTCATACTCTGCTAATTCATATACATCCCAGGGTTACTTTGATAAAAGCAGTGCTGTTCTCAGGAGCTTCATCTGTGTATTCTTTGGGAGAGTATGTGTGACTAAAAGCTTTTCTCATCTTCCATTGCCTTGTATTTGCATAAATCTGAGCATGAATGGCCATGGTGATTTAAGAAATAAGTGCTAACTAATATTTGTATAATTATAATATACTTGGCAAACAACTTTTCCATATATCCTCTTGTTGACTCACCCCAATGTTGTTGTGTGGAGATTATTAATGTAACACCAAATTCCATAGATGTACTTATAAAATTTGATTAGGAGACTTGGCCATAATTATATCTGGGGCACATGGCTTTCTTTATAAAAGATCTTAAACTTTTAATTCACTTTATTTCACACGGTGCTTTTGAAAGTTTCACATTATGGCTCACAGTAGTGCATACTTGCAGATTTTTAAATTAATTAATTAATTAACTAATTAATTATTGCCAGTCCTAGGGCTTGAACTCAGAGCATGGGAGTTGACCCTGGGCCTCTTTGTGCTCAACATTAGCACTCTACCAGTTGATCCACAGTACCACTTCTGGCTTTTCTTTGAGTAGTTTATTGGAGATAAAGAGTCTCATGCGGACTCTTTCTGCCCAGGCTGGCTTCAAACCATAGTCCTCAGATTTCAGCCTCCTGAGTAGCTATGATTACAGGAGTGAGCCATGGGCACCTGGCTTAAACTTGTTGATTCTATAAAAATCATTTTCCTTTTCTCTTTCATTTATGTACTTACTCCATGTAGTAAAGGTACTTCCATGTTTTCATGGCTTCTTTTGTCTTGCTGAAGTCTCACAACTGACAATGGATAGTGAAACTTTGGACTGAAACTTCTTAAGAATTAAGAAGCATACTATGCATGGGCCACAAGTTCAAACTCCAGCATTAGAAAACATTTATAAGAAAAAACGATTGAGAGGCTGATGGTTCCATATCTAATAAGAAGTAGAATTGTCCTGGTTCTTGAAAATTAGGCATGGAGATATTACTAGAGAAGAGAATCATTCTGGTGAAGGGACCATGCCAACCAAATATGGTAGGGTATATTTCCCATCAAAGCAGGAGTGTGGTATTAGAGGGATGCACAAGTAAATTAAATTTGAATCAGTTGATGGAAAACTTTAATTTGTCTTTTGGAAAGTTTGGGATATGAGGAGATCCTGAAGATGAGTGATAACATAGTTTTGTAATTTTTCATTATTTAGCTCCTTATTTTTTTATCTTAGGGAGAGATTGCAATCAAGGAGTAAGTCTGGAGATTATGAGAAATAATATAGGCAAAACCAAAAAAGATACCATATAGGAAAATAATACTGAAATTATGAATTCGGTGTTGCCCATAAAATAAAACTAAAGTGATTTTTTTTATTTTGCTAATGAGAATATCTGGATGATTGGAAAGATAAGATTTGGGTTTGTGCTGTGTTTCTAGTAAGCTGTTAGAAACAATGGAGGATCATGAATGTGAGGACTGACACTGCAAAGCCTGAGGTGCTGGGCTCTTGAGAGCTCAGTCCTACCTACCAGCTTATCTTTCTTTAGCTCCAGAGATCCCAAACTCCTCACCACATGCAATGCAGTGTCCTCTGGCCTATCCTACAAACTGACCTCTCATCAGAGAACACTTACTCCACCTCTGGTGCCCAGACGGCCTCTGAGGGTTCTTCTCCATTAGCCCACTGGATAGCTGTTTCACCTGTCAGCACGTGTGGGTCTGGTGCACCATTCACCCCAGTATGCCAAAGTGAGTCCGTTCTCTTGCACCAAAATCAGTAGTCATCCTTGTCTTCATGTTCCTAGAATCGCTCATATTTTTAAGGACTCCAGTGTATTTTATGAACATCCTGAGCGGCCTCATGAATAACCCTAGATTAGTTTATTCTAGGGTATAGTTAAGGCATAGTAATTAAAGAAGCTATATCTAACTTACTTGCTTCCTGATCACTGAATGACGCAGCAAGGGTATAATTACAGCACAGTGTATTTCTGAGCCACAGTTTTGAACATAGAATGCCTTTCTCAAGGTATGGGGAATAAGCTGTGTAGAGATCTAAAGAAGCCCGGGTTGTTATATGTTAGATGAGTACAGTGGTTCTCATGTCTAAACTGTGCTTATTCTCCATACCTTGTTGCCTTCTTAATCAGTCACCCTGGCATCCCTTGCTCCAGGGGGATTATTTCATGTCCAAGTCACTGGGCACCCCTGTTTCTTCATTCACTAGTCTCTCCCGTGACCTAATTGGGCAGCTGAGCACATGCTGCTGCCCTGCCTCTGCTTCTTCCCCTAGATGGAGATGCATTGTATTGCTAATATGGCCAAAAATAGGTGGGGGAAGGCTCTGGGGGGGAGGGTGCATTTCCCTCTTCATTGCTTATATGGCACTTACTTTCATCAGACAAAGTTGGGATATGCAAAAATCCAGATATTGTTGTAAAGACACCCTGCAGAGAAACAAAAGAATATGTTTAAAGAAGAACACATTCTATGTTATCTCTCATCTCTTTTGCTGTTCTTTTGTTATCTCATATTGTCACAATATCTCACTTTGTTATCTGATATATTGGATACATTTGTATTTGGTTACTTGAAATTGGACAGGGAAGGGGGGAAAACCAAGAGGAGGGGTTGGGGGGAGGGTAATGGGGACCAAGACATGTGGAAGGGTATCAATGTATGTGAATTAATGCACCTTCTATCTGGCAAATATCATGTAACCCTTCTATTAAATACAATAAAAAATATTTAAAAAGAAAAGAAGAACACATTCAGGGACAAAAACGTGAGAAAGGGGTATCCGTGTGTGAGAAGTAATGCATCTTCTACCTGGTGAATGTAACCCCTCTAGACATCACCCCTACAATAAAAAAATGCAATTGTAAGAAAAGGAGAACAGTCGATTGCAGAGGAAGTTCATAAAATCTTTACTGACTTCCCAGTGCCCATAAGGAGCATGAGGGTGAGTCACCACAGTAGAAGGAAAACTCCATGATTACCTCACTCTGCTGGGCCTTCCAGGATATATGAGTGATATATGAATAGTTTTTGTTAAGTGGAAAATAGAGATTTTGTATCATTTTTATTTGATTTTGTTTATGCCAAGCTCACAGCTTTCCAAATGAATAGTAATAGGTTAGATAAAGATTATGTGCAAATTTTAGAAAGGGAACACAGAGTTAGCATGAACCATCAAATTGCATATTCTTCAGGAGAAAGAACTTCAGTATCTAGAATACAAAGCGAAATGGAGTAAAGGGGTGTCCCAAGTAGTAGAGTACCTACCTAACAAGCACAGAGCCAAGTTTAAGCCAATCTTGAAGAGATCATGTAGTTTTTTTCCATATTTCTACAGCAGGTTGATACCACCAGCTCAACCCTGAGCATGTTGTAGCAGCTTGGCTTGTTCCTCTGTTACATTGTACTTTGGTTACTGTTCTATACCCTGCAGACTCTCCCCTTTTGGACAGCAGTCATTTTTCCTGTTAGTCATTTTGGGTACATAGAAACAGGTCTGTCTTCAATTAGTTAAATATCCCTGGGAAAAAGAGTTTTTGGCAAAACTTTTATTTGGATCTTTTATTGCTGGGATTGTACTCAATCCCAAATACTGATGTCAGAAGTAGAAAGACAAATTGTACATTTGTGTGAAACTTGCAAGCCTCCGGGCCATGTCCTTTAATCAGTTCTGTGTCCTTATAGAACTACCAATGGTCTCCCCAACTCTGTAGCTCCACAAAAGCAGTGCCCAAAATAGGTGTGCTGAAGGACACCTTTTGTTCCCTCTCTTTCTCCTCATTCACTGCCTGATCACTGGGTAGGAGAGATGAGGGGCAGAAGACAAGATGAAACAAACTTCCTCTCCATCCTGCACCAGGTCAGCTTGCTTTTAGCATCCTGGAGTGGGTTCCTGTGGCCACCTAGCGACTCAGGCCCCTCCGAAGCCCAACCGTGTAGCCTGATCTCTGAAAGCAGAGCATTGTTTGTTTACCCTGGAGTTTCTTGCAGAAGAGGGAGAATGGCTTAATTTCGCAGCTTTAACTTGACCATCACAAATAAAACACAAAAAATTGCTGCAGGGATGCTTTGGTTTCCTTTTCTTGTTTAACAGTTAGAGGATTGTAAGCGTGGCTATTTCCTCTTATTTAAACATCCAAATTGGTTTTGAGTTGCTTCGTGGTTTTATTTTTATTCATTTTTTTTTCTTTTGGCAACTAGTCCTATTAGTGTCTTAGCTATGCTACAGTGCAGTTCGGCTGTCCTGGCTACAGGCTGGGACCCCCAGCCTCTCTGACTGGTTGTGTCATAGCAGATCATTTAGGTCAACTTTGCAAAACATCAACCCAGTAGGATTGTAAAGAAAATCAAATATTGAAGTACACCAGAATATCAGTAAAACACTGGAAAAGTTCCAGTGGAGACCCTTCTACAAACTACCTGACCAGTGCAATCCAACAATCATTCAGAAATAAGAAATGCTCGGAGCCAAGAGAGGCTAAAGGAAAAGTGACACATAGATGGGGTCCCTTGAAGTGCTTCTTGGATAGAAATGGACACTGTTTGAAACCCCAAAATGAAGAGTAATCTCAATGTAGTATTAATTTTGGTTTAATGTTCATAACAAACAGGGCAAAGGAATATAGGATAGGAGCAGTAGGGAAAATGGGGGTCAGGGTGTATGAGAACTTTCCATACTATTAAAGTTTTGGGTGAATCTAAAACTAAAGTCTCAAGTGGTAGAGCTCTAGCCTTCAGAAAATCCAAGGACAGTGCTCAGGCCCTGAGTTCAAACCCAGGACTGGCAAAAAAAAAATAGACTTTAGTGGTGCTGTGGCTCAAGTGGCAGACCACTAGCCTTGAGTAAAAAGATTTTTCTGTTGAGATTAGGTTTTCTAAACCTTATTTTTTTTTCTTTTTTTCTTTTTTTTTTTTTTTGCCAGTTTGAGGGCTTGAACCCAATGCCTGAGCACTGTCCTTGGCTTTCTCAAGGTTAGAGCTCTACCACTTCAGCCATAGCACCATTTCCAGCTTTTTTCTATGTATGTGGTACCAAGAAATTAAACCCAGGTCTTTGTGCATGCTAGGCAAGCACTCTACCACTAGGCCAAACTCCCGGCCCCTAAAGTCTATTTTTAAAACCAAATAAGGTAACATGCATAAAGCTCATAGTTGGTACTCCATAACGCAGCAGCTTTTCTAGGCAGTGGGCAAAATAAACTCTTCCCTGTCTCCTGTGGCTTCCCTGCTCCTGTGTTCCAGGGAGACGGGCATTGTCACTTGCAGGCTGACAAAGGTGAGCATAGCCGCACTTGTTTTCAGTGAGTTTGGACTCTCTTAAGACAGTGAAAATTGTGACTGAGATTACTTCCTACTACATGTGCAATGGATTTTTTTTTTCAAGTTCTGACTCAAATCCCTGGGCACACTTATAACAGTTAAATGTATCTTAACTACCCGTGTAAATTCCTTTTGCTCTCTTGTAAGAGACTGTGGCCTTCTAGGAATTTTTTTTCTTTCTTTCTTTTTTTTTTTTTGCCAGTCCTAGGCTTAGACGCAAGGCCTGAGCACTGTCCTTGGGTTTTTCTTGAGACTAGAGCTCTACCAATTGAGCCACAGCACCACTTCTGGCTTTTTTCTATGTATGTGGTACCAAGGAATCAAACCCGGGTCTTTGTGCATTCTAGGCAAGCACTCTACCACTAGGCCAAACTCCCAGCCCCTCTAGGAATATTTTTAAATTATGAATGAAACCCACATAAAAAAGATTTCTAAGACTCCCTCCCAGAAATATAATGTGTAAGCTGTTCACACATGTAGAATTTCTGTCTTTTTCTATCCATGTATATATGTGTATCTGTCCATATACTTCTACAGAAATTTTATACTTTTTCTTGAGTTATTAGAAAATGGCTATTTCACTGCAAACTCATATTTATAGAAACTTATAGTGCAACAGTTAAATAACTAGAAAACTTCAATTTTTGGTTTAATTTAATCATTTTTGAGTTTTTTGATTATAAATGAAAACAAAGAAATGAAATGGTTTTCTTATAAGTCATACAGATTTTGAACTGAAAATTTGCTTTGTCAACCTAAAGAATCTCGACCACATTACAGGGATTGACTGCTACGTTAGGAACCCCTGAACTTGCTCATATGGACCAGTGCCCTTATCTGTATGCTACACTGTGATATAAAATTAAGGCTTAAGATACCTGAATCCCTAATTTTCTGTATACTCTCCTCCACCAAAAACTTAAGCATCTTTGTCTTGATTCAGGCAGAGGGCTACTCAGTAGTTGTGTGAATTCCCATGCAGTGGGGTTTGGGTTTCAGTGAGTCTCTGTCCAGGGTTTAAGGTTGCATAGCTGCATTAAAACATTTGAAAACATTTCCCAATCAGTCTTTAAGTGCTTTCATTTTCTCAAGTACAAAATGAGCATAATTGAATATTTACTACATCTTAGAGAAGTGTGCTGCTTTTGGAACGCTGAAACAGGAGGCTCAGGTTGAAAGATTAAGAAATTGAGTGTACAGAGTGTCTTTCTTTATTTTGATCCAAATATATAATATTTAGGATACTGTAATATTTAGGATACTGCACATTGTACAAAATACCTCACTAAGCACTAGATAGACCCATCCAGAATCAAATCACCCACTCTATTAGCATGTAAGCAGAGTATGGGGGAAATTAATAGTATAGACAATTATGGGATTCTATCTTATTCCTTAAAACAAATGTCTTTCTTATTTATGCCACTGTTTTAATAGTATCATTTAAGTAAATATTCATTTTTTTATTAAACATAAATGGAAGGTAGTGTTAAAAAAAAGAACCAAAAGCAAAATCCTGATCCTTGAAACATTCTACCCTTTTTAGCCTTCCAGAGAAGAATTCGCATAGACAAATTCCAGAATTTAATTAATGTTTATTTTCAAGAAAGTCTTCCTTGTAGTTGTTGTGTTGCAGAATTTAGTATTTTTCCCCCTGTAAATCTCTTCCCGCAGTTAGCATTTCTTTGCGCTTTTTCTTTGTACTTGTTCTTTGCACTTGAATTGTAATGGCCATTACAATTACATAAAAATATTTTTGATTCTGAATTGCTTAGTGAGACACAGGATTGGTGAGTAAAAACAAACTGGTGATTTTAATATGCTCAATAAGTTAAACCGACTCTAAAATTCTAAAAGAAGAAAAAGGTAACCTGCTCTCTGATCTTGTGTGGCCTTTGTTACTTCAACCGTAATATCTGTGAGCTGCTTGTCAGTAATTCTTTTAATGAGATTATTGTGTTTTTTTTCTTTTAGAAATGTAACTGTCAAGCCTTTTACATTTGTTCCTGCTAATATTTCCCCAGGCCTTTATTAAAGAGATTTAGAGATTTCTTAAATCCACAGTCCTGTCCCACTTTGATATTGACTTCTAATAAAATAATAAATTAGATTTTATTATTTGCCTTATCCTTACAAATGAACAAATAAAAACATGTTTACCGAATAAGCTTTCCAAAGCCAAAATCTTATGCTTCTCTTTTTCAAGTATTGTGATTGCTTTAAATCAACATCTACTTGACATTGAATTAGTTGACCATTATAACATTATAATGTTTTCTAAACGTGAGACTTTTCATAATTAGAAAGAAAGCACTGCAGTTCAGGGGCCTTACAAAGAAAACATTCAAATGCTAACAAATTAGTTAAATATTTTCCCAACAAGCACTTGCTTACTTTTGGTAGATTTGTCTGAAAAAAAAAAAACATGCTAAATTGCAAGATGCTCTTTTCCAATTCTGACTCAGTTGAGTAGATCCGTTTAGCTAAGTCGTTTGAGACGTATGATTTAGAAATATTTTCAAACATCTTCAACATAACTACAGAATAATCAGATGCTCATCATTTAGAATGAAATGCTAAACTGTTTGGAAATATTCTCCAAAACCAGCAAAAATCACAAGGCAGTTGATTTGGCTCTTGGGGTCTTCCT